>NC_021161.2:38727826-38729345 GCF_000331145.2 Cicer arietinum
TTTGATTCCTATCTTGTTTTAACACACTCAAATGCACATGTTAAATATCAAAACACTTAGAATCATAATTAGAATTCTTAATTAACTTTTTGTTTGTTTTCATCAAAACATTAAATTGAGATTTTGTCTCAACAGTTGGTCGGTATGGAGTTTGATCTGGTTGAGGTTGAAGAAGTTGATGTGCATATGACTGAACATACTGATAATTATTAAAATATTGTTGTTGCTGAAACATTGGTTGTTGTTGTTGTTGGAAGGTATAGTTTAGAGGATTCTGGTGTTGTTGTTGGAAATTTTGAGGCGGTTGCTGTTGTTGGGAGTACTGAGTGTCGCGGCCTAAAATTTCGAGTGTTTCTCGAATTCAATGGAGTCGCCACCAAAATTTATTTTTAAATGGGGAAAATATTGGGAAACCCTTAAAAAAATAAAAATAAAAGAAAATGGTCTTTGAAACCAAATTTTGAGTTCGGGAGTCGATTATGCGTAGGGAAGGTATTAGCACCCTACGACATCCGTTAAAAACGGTTACCTATAATTAATTGTGCAAGATTAATTTAAACTTAAGTATATTTATTTTTCTTTATTATTGAATATGAATAACAATTATTACTATTTTTAAAATATGATTTTAAAATAAATAAGTACTTAACAAATAAAGGACAAAAGAAGAAATTTTTATTTATGTGCTTGACAAGAATGTGATCTTGCTCCTACGTATCTCCCAGTGCGATGGAGAAATCAAAACTACGTAGTTCTTGGTTAGAAAATGTTGATGTGTTGATTTTGTTTAACAAAAATGGATTTTGTTATAAAAAATGTTTTGACAAAAAATAGAAAAATAAAAGAGTTTGATTTCAATAAATACTTTGAAATACGAGTTTTAAGACGATCAAGTTGTACAACTCGTGTCCCAAAACTCACGGGATAAAGAAGATGCCACATCTAATTTAATCCTCTAAAAAATATTTTATTGTTCACAATTTTTAAATTGAGTTTCAAAACCACCAAGTAGTACAACTTGTGTTTTAGCAACTCAGAGATAAAAAAGAGTTACATCTAATAAATAGGTCGATTTTAGATTAGTTCATTAAAATAAATAGATGAATGAATAAATTAATAAAATAAAATAAATAAAATAAATAAAATAAAAAATAAATAAATTAAATAAAGAGAGTTTTAGAACTATCAAGTTGTACCACTTGTATCCTAACAACTCAAAGATTAAAAAGATGTCACATCTAATTAATCTTTAACATAATATTTATTTGTATTTTTATGATGAAATTGATATTTAATTATGAAGAAAATTAAACCCCTTTTTTTTAAAATAAAAAAAGTAAAATGAATAGATTTAAATGGATTGAGATTAGTAAAATTTAAATGAGTTGAGATTAGTAAAATAAAAATGAGTTGAGATTATTAAAATTTAAATGAGTTGAGATTATTAAAATTTAAATGAGTTGAGATTATTAAAATTTAAATGAGTTGAGATTATTAAAATTTAAATGAGTTGAGATTA
>NC_021161.2:38729856-38737552 GCF_000331145.2 Cicer arietinum
TTTTCCTAATCAATTTCTGATCTCGCCTCTCTTTTTCTATGCGTTTTTTATCTCAATAGTGTTCCTCTCCGATCCCCTTTTTTTGAAATTGATAAGGTGTTTTTATAGAGTTTTTTATATGTTTAGTTGCTTTCTGGTCTGCATTGGTCCTTCTCTATCTATTTCCTGTTTGATGTTTTTTTTTCCTTTGCTCATCATCTGCATTTTTTCTACACCTCTGATGCATTCATGATTTTGATTTATTTGTTTTGATCTGTTCTGTTGCTGAGCTTTAATTTGTCCCTTAGTTTATTTTTTAAACTCAAAATTTTGTCTCTTTGTTTTGCACAAAGTGTACCAAGACTGACTTAAAAAAAAAATGTTTTTATGCTTCTCTAATTAGTTACAAAGCAAAGGTCAATGACACTGCATCTGAAACAGAAAGGCAGCAACAAAAAAGAGCCAAACACTGCATCAGAAACAGAGAGGCAACAAATTAAAAATTATTGTAATTTAATTTAGTTTGGTTTAAATCTTATTGTAATTTAATTTGATTTAATATTTATGGTTGCAATTTGATTGTAATTGTAATTTAAAAATTATAACTTGATTTAGCATTGTAAATTGATGAACCTACTTATTGTAAATATAATTACTTCCTTTTTTAATATATATTTTCCTTTTTTAGTTTATTTTTAAATAAGTTGGACAAAATTAGGGTACTACACTGAGAGTAATTTTGTTGTTGCTGGAATAGTGGTTGTTGATGCAAGTACTGAGGCCGAAGCAGGAACTGCTGATGAAACACAGGAGGAAATGAAAATTGTTGCTACTGAAACTGCTGCTGCTGCTCTTGAAACTTTTGTTTCCATCCCTCATTTAGTTTATCAATTGATGCTTGTATCAGCTGTTGTGTCTTTTCTTCTTGCTCACTTGTCCATTGTTCGTTTAACTGGTCAAGATTATCTATCAACGGATGATGAGATCGATCCGTACTAGCATAAGAAGAAGACATCTCAGTCTGAATATAGCCTGTTGGACCTTTCACAAATGTTGACGATAAACTACCAGCACCCAACACACGACCTTTGTACTTGCCACCGCTAATGTTCATAAAACTTGCGGTCTCATATTGTTTCCGCTGCACTGGACCAGCTCGCTGAGCAGGAGGAAGAGTAGTTTGATAGTCATCCCATTCTTTCATAACTTGTTGAAGTTGTTCCTATATAAAAAATTAAAAATTAAAAAAGTTAATTAATATATAATAATTTAGAGGCATAATTCATTATAATAAGAATGTGTATATATATAGTTAAAGAAATATATATGAATTTAAATATTAATTAAATATATATTTACCTGAATCATTTATGATAATCCATCAGTATACTGATTTGTTTCAGGATTAACATGAAGACAATGATGTATCTCTGCCTGAGTGACCTGCTTTCGAAGTTGCTTTTCCTAAAATATTAAATTAATGTCAAGTTTAATTTGTGAAATGTGATGGTTACTTGAATATAAATTAATAGATATATATTAATAGTAATTACCATATAATATTTAATTTCTCCAGCAGACATGGAACCTCCCTTATGAGTACTGGTACGCCTCTCAGATGCTCTATTAATCTTTGCTTTTTTTCTTTTTTGTTCGTAAGCATCTGTGTTCTATTTTCTCCACAAAGCACTCCAAACATTTTCACCAATCTAGTTTGGTTGTTTTTTCTTACTCTTATTACGTGCGTATGTCAACATAGATGACAGACGCTTGGAGAAACGATGGTCAAAAGACGCCAAAATTGCAGCATTATGCTCTCTTTTCCAAGTACATTTTGTCCGTTGTTTGTTTAAATTTAAAAAATATTAAAAATATAATTCAATTAAGAAATCAAATGTATAATTAGTAATTAAATAAATTAATCTAATCACTTACTTTGAAACAATGTAAAAATTGATCAACTTCACTAAATTGAGGTGTCTTATCCTCTTTTATCTCACCCCAAGACAACCATGGTTTTTTATATTTCTCTTGTATGACTTTAGCATTTGCCTTTGCAGATGATTTAAAAGGAAGATATCTTCAAAGTTTACATGCAAATTAAATATAAAAATTAATCAATAAAATAATGTAAAATGTAATAATTGACAATATAGAAATATTTAACGGTCATGATTTAGAATAGTTTATATACTCATCTCCTTCTAGAATAATGACAATGCGGTTGTAGCAATCAACACACCCGATTATTTCGTCTATGGTATAAGACTCTATAGGGATCTCAAGATATAGAGGAATGGCTCTACCACTAGTATCAATCGTCAGCATCGACATGAGAGTTGGATCATTAACAACATGTGATTTAACAACTTTTTTCTTACCACATGATGTTTTGGATATTCCTCGTATTGCCGTTCCCGTTCCTCCTGATCCTTCCGATCCTCTTGATATAGATCTATGTGTGTGTGTGTGTGTGTGTACAATTAACATAAATTAATAAAGAAAAATACATAAATAAATAAATATATATAAATTATATATATATATATATATACACACACACACACACACACACACACACATTTCACGTAATTAATTAGTTGTCTTCGTCATCGTCGTCATCGTCATCGTCATTTGATGAGTGAGTTAAGTCATTGTCTTCATCATTCTCTAATTCTTCTGTTTCTTGTTCATCAAATTCTTCTCCAATGTTTGACTCATGACAAAGTTGACTAATAGTCTCATCTACAATCACATGATCCAAATTTGACATTTCATCCATTTGATATGCAACTTCTTCATTTTGACCTGCTTCAACTTCTTCATTTTGACCTGCTTCAACTTCTTCTATTCCACTCGTTGGTCTTATTTTGATTGCAGCACACCAACCTTGTTTGCTTCTGACCATTGATGGATAACGAACATACTACACTTGTCTTACATTATGGGCCAAAGAAAATGGATCAAACCATGGATATTTTTTGCTCATACGAATGTCTACAATATTGAATATCAAATTGATCTTAGTTCCTCTGCTAGATGGATCAAACCACTTACAGTAAAACAACACCACTTTTTCACATAATCTAAGAACGTATAGTCAATTTCATAAATATGCTCAATTATGCCGTAGAAATCTTCTACTACACCACTATCAGACACACTTTTCATATAAACTCCACTATTAATTGTTTCTTTTCCTTCGGCCCAAGATTCAGTGTGAAATTTGTATCCATTGACGTAATAGGTGCCATTCTTTGAAACTTCTACCCGGGCCCATAGATAAGTGCCTCAAGTTGATGTTGATAGGAGTTTGTTCTTCGAGATGTACTTGTTGTTGAAACCATAGTGGGAAATTTGAATGTATATCAACAAAAGATTGTCCTGTAGTTAAAAATGCCCTGATCGATGACCATATGGTGAATATCAATTTAAATATATAAATATAATAAAAGAAGAATAGGGATTTAAAACGTACTCAATGTATGGTCTAACTTCAGTGCAGTTAATCAAAACGTGAACATGTTCCGCATTAAATACTGTCACTTGGCCATAAAATCGGAAAATCCCTACCAGCATGATGACCAGACAAGCAAAAAATTGATAAAACATGTGGGTGACATATAACACTATCAATATCATTTTTCCGTTCACTGGTGATGTTTCGTTGTTGAAATAATGAGAACAAAAGTTGTTGTTTCATGGTGTAGGTAAGATGAACAAATTGAGCCCTCAACTCTAGCTTTATTTTTCACCGACCATTTTGAATAACCCACGAATCTATAATATAAATGAGATGTACAATAAGCTCCATGTATATATATATATATATGTGTGTGTGTGTGTGTAATATGAAAATCAAGTGTATGTATATATATATATATATCACTTTTCAAATGGATACATCCATCTATACTTAACTGGTCCACGAAGCCTAGCTTCACTTGCAAGATGCACTGAGAGATGCTCCATGGAATCATAAAACCCAAGAAGGAATACTTTCTCAAACTTACACAGAATCATTGAAATGTCATTTTCTATCTTGATGAGATCTTTATCAACGAGTGTTGAAGAACATAAATTCTTGAAATATTGACTCACTTCAATAAGTGGGTTCAATACATGTGTCGGTAAAGTACTAAAGGCAATATGAAGTAAACACTCTAAAAATATACGACAATCATGACTTTTCATCCCATGCATCCTCCCATTTTCTACATTAGCACATCTTGCCAAATTAGAACAATAACTGTCAGGCGTCTTCAACTCTTTGATCCAACGATAAACAAATTTGGCTTCATCAGTAGATAAAGTGTAATTCTCACGAGGTTTTAGAGTCTTGTCGTTATGCTCCACCAACAACAAATCTGGTCGTCTACAATATATACCTATGTCTTTTCTAGTTTTGTCATTATCTTTTGTTTTCCCTTTCACATTTATCTCAGTATTAAATATGTTTTCAAAGAAATTTTTCTCAATATGCATAACATCGAGATTATGTCTCAAAATATTATATTTCCGATACAGTAGATCCCAAAAAATACATCTTTTTGTCCAATTGTGTCATTGTCGGTAACCTTGTGGTTTACAAGCCACACCATTAACAACGTGTATCTTTGGCATATCTTTTACATTATTCCAAACTTGTTTTGCTGTCAATTTAAGCGGGGGTCCTAGACTTTCTGCATAGTCCTTCATAAATACAAATTTGTTCCTTCTAAATGCATGATCAACAGGTAATAACCTACGGTGCGAGTCAAACCACGATGCCTTCCCGCCAAATTTTTAAGTAAATGCTTTTGTATCTTCCATACAAATAGGACAAGCTAATTTACCATGGGTGCCTCATCATGACAACATCCCATAAGCGGGAAAATCATTAATGGTCAACATCAAAACAACTTTCATCATAAAATTTTGTCTCTGAGCAATATCATATGTCAAGACACCACTCCACAACCTCTTCAAATCATCAATCAAAGGTTGTAAAAAAATATCAATACCAATTGTAGGATTAGATGGGCCTGGTATCACAACAGCTAAGAACATATAAGGTTTAAACATACACATATAAGGAGGAAGATTGTAAGGAGTAACAATAACTGACCAACAAGAATAAGAAGTAGACAATTCTTGTATGTAAGGCGTAAATCCATCTGAGGATAATCCAAGTCTTATGTTGCCAGGTCATCTTTCCTGCAGTCTGTATTGATGCAAACATTGTCTGTAATTATGATGAAAAACCTTGGATCCTTTGAAAAATGATTTCCAACGGTCATCAAAGAGCTTGGACCTCTATAAAATGCAACAAGCTCTTCATCATAAAACACACAACACAATTGCACAAAAAGATCAAGCATCTTAAAGCTATCAAGAGCAATTCACATCCTCACTTCATACTTTCTTTGATCTTACACTATATCTTTGAATATCCTTTGAGAAAGTATTAAGTATCAATCACTCTCATACTACTTTGTAATTTCCTTGTGAGTTACACTTGGAAATATTTGAAAATTGATTGTAAGCTTGGTGAAGCTAAAGAATACACAGTTTGTAATCATCTTCAACGTGAGGTTGATCAGTTTGAAAGTTAGTGAAATCTCACAAGGGTGTGAGGACTGGACGTAGCCATCTTTGGGTGAACCAGTATAAAATTGTGTGTGTCTCTCTTATATTCTTCTCTTACTCTTTCACTCAAGTTAAAACTAAAGGGTTGAAAATATCCATCTTAGGACTTACCATCCTCAGCGAGAGGATAGTTTTAAAATCTCTTGAAAATTATTTTTAAACAACAAAATCCCTATTCAACCCCTCCTTCTAGTGATATTTAGCTACATCAATAGGTAGGTAAAACATTGTTTTCCTTGGAATTGATTTTCCCTTACTTACCCTAGAGTTATTCCTTTGGTGATACCTTGGTTGTTGACAAAACTTACATTCAACTAAGTTGGCATCATTTATACCAAAATTCATTGTCATAATACAACATGCAACCTTTAACACAACAATCATTTCAGTCATCAAATCTAACAGGTGTTGCGGCAAACCAAATACAACATAATAACTTTGCAGCAAACCATCTCTAATAGGTGTTGCGTCTAGCATCATTTTAGTCATCAAATCTAAAGCTAAATCAGGAACATGAAATTGAAACTTTAGACCTAACAGTCTAATACACATTGATAACTTTGAGTTTGAAGATCCTTCAAACAACGGTTTATTTGTCTCTTTCAAAAGACCATAAAATCTCTGAGCTTCTTCATTCGGAAGTCCATCAGTATCGTCATATTGATCTTCATTGAATGACAAATTAACCCCAACAACATCCGAAATCATATCATTCATCACCTCAAAGTGTTAATAGTTATAGTAATCTACACCTAACATGTTAGTACTACTTGAAGGATCTATGTTATTCTCCATACGTGTACTAGTATTAGGCGCCGTCGGAGACTCTTCCCCATGATTAGTCCAAATCCAGTAGTTAACCATAAATTCATCTGCTTATAAATTCACTCTTATTTCATCTTCACTCTTAAACTGTCTACATCGACATAAACAACATGGACGTCTCATCCCCCTTCATCTTCGACAATTTTCTGCACTCTCGCAAAATTGAGAAAGTCTTCAACCTTATTAGCAAAACGTTGTTTAAGACCCTTCCTTCCAGGAAATTTCCTATCGTACATCCAACTACAGTCTATATCCATATATGTATGTATGTATGTTTATATATATATATATATATATATATATATATATATATATATATATATTGCTTTAATTTTCAAAAGCTTTATATATAAATTTTGACATACTTTATATGTCAATTAGGAGAGCATTTACAAACAATATAATAAATTATTATAGAGACTATAAATATATAAACTAAAATAAAATTTTAAATGATGTATAATGAAATTTTTCATAAAATAACTCCTGATTTATGAACAAAAATAGAGACTGTTAAAGTATATAATTTTTTTGTACGAACTCAACTACAACTCTTTTTAATAACTAAAAACAAATATTAATATCATCAATTTTAATAATATTTTTTTAAAAAATAGTAATATTAAAATCAATAAGTTTTACATTTGTTTCAAATTTTTATTTATCATATATTATGTAAACAACATAATTTAATTTTGTTTTTTTAAACAAATCTATAATAACATTTCGAATGACGAGCTTTTTATATATTTTAAAAATAATATAAATATATCTTATATTTATAATATTACATATTTTACTAATCTATATTTAAAATGTATAAAATACTAACTTGATGTCGGGTAGTGTCTGACTTGAAGCTTTCACACAGCTGAGAACTCTTCGAAGTAAATAAATAACTTCAAATCAAAAATAAAATTAAAAAACTAAATATACAATATAACTTACCAAAATCCAAGATAGTAGAGAAAAAGCTTGGAGAAATAATTTTTTGTAGAGAGAAGGTAGAAATGAAAAATGATAAGAGGAGTGGAGTGATATTTATATTGATCCTTTGTGGCGGTCAAAGCAGCCACAAAATCCAACGGTAACCCAATCCTATGTGGCGGCATTAACGGTCAGAAATTAAAAGAAGACGTTTGTGGCAGCCTTTGCAGCCACAAAGTGCAATGGACAACATATTTTGTGGTGGCCTGGACGACCACAAATGGCTTGCCTTTGTGGCGGCCTTTACCCTCACAAAGGGTTGATTTTGTGGCTGAAA
>NC_021161.2:38738052-38772562 GCF_000331145.2 Cicer arietinum
AAATTTTAAATGATGTTTAATGAAATTTTTCATAAAATAAGTCCTTATATATAAACAAAAATAGAGACTGTTAAAGTATATAATTTTTTTGTACGAACTCAACTACAACTCTTTTTAATGACTAACAACAAATACTAATATCATCCATTTTGATAATGCTTTTTAAAAAATAATTATATTAAAATCAATAAGTTTTACATGTGTTTCAAATTTTTATTTATCATATATTATGTAAACAACATAATTTCTGTTTTTTTTTAAACAAATCTATACTAACATTTTGAATGACGAGCTTTTTATATATTTGAAGAATAATATAAAAATATCTTATGTTTATAATATCATATATTTTACTAATCTATATTTAAAATGTATAAAATAATAACTTGATGTTGGGTAGTGTCTGACTTGAAGCTTTCACACAACTGAGAACTCTTTGAAGTAAACACAATATCACCACTGTCAAAATAAAAATTAAATAATATTCATTAAATAAAATTAAAAAACTAAATATATAATATAAACTTATCAAAATTCAAGATAGTAGAGAAAAAGCTTGGAGAAATAATTTTTGTAGAGAGAAGGTGGAGAGAAAATTTAGAAAGAAAGTTTAGAGAGAAGGTAGAAACGAAAAATGATAAGAGGAGTGGAGTGATATTTATAGAAAATTCTTGATCCTTTGTGGCGGCCAAAGTAGCCACAAAATCCAACGGTAACCAAATCCTTTGTGGCAGCTTTTACGGTCAGAAAAGAAAACATTTGTGGCATCCTAAACAGCCACAAAGTACAACGGTACATTGGACATTTGTGGCGGCCTTTGCAGCCACAAAGTGCAACGGTCCACTAATTTTGTGGCGGCCTTTACCCTCATAAATGGGTGATTTTGTGGCTAAAAATGCCCTCACAAAGGACTATAATTTCAGCTGGATTTTGTGGCGGCCTAAGCCCTCACAAAATGACAACGTTGTGATTTTGTGAGGGCTTAGGCAACCACAAAATCCAGCTGAAATTTTAGTCTTTTGTGAGGATTTTTTCAGTCACAAATAAAGACCAATTTGAATTTTAGTATCTGTGATCGCTTTTTCGATTACTAATTTGTGAGGATTTTTTAGGCCACAAAATATTTGTAAAGTTGGTCACAAATAGAATGTTTTCTTGTAGTGATTTCGGAGCCTAACTCCTGACTAGAGAATAGCTATTCTTCTAAAGCACTAATAAGCTAATGATTACTTTCCTCCCCATGCCCTCACCATATACCCCGTAACAGAATCACACGAGGCCTACTGCCACCTCACTAACCAACTTTTCCTTCTCTCTCTTGGCCCGCTTTCTTTATCCTAGTATAAATCTTCCATATAATAGGCCTCTTTGCAGTTAGGCCTACCTCTGTTTCAGGCCCATTATTCAGGTACCTATCAATCTAGATGTTGTAGTTTTCTGTTAAGCAATGAATAATTAGGCTTACGAAAATTTAAAGTTTGATTTAAATACTATAGTCCTGTTTACAAATTTACCATTGAATTGTATCGACTTGCTCCACTCGAACATCTACTTATCACTGAATATGAGCTATACTCGAAAAAGTTGTATTTATATGCAAGTCTTTTTTGGCAAATCACTCCTCCAAAAATCTCTCTTATATATTAAATGTCTTAGCCTAAGGTATTCCTTTATCTCTAAAACTTTTAAACAATCATTTTAGCTATGGTAAAGTTGTCAAATTTAGTGCCACTCAATAGACAACCAAAGACACATCATTTCAACATTAGTTTAGACTACACTACATTAATATTAATATTTTTATTTTTATAGGTATCTTTTTTTAAGTTTTAAACTACAGTTGTAGTCATGATACGATTCTCGACATTTCAATGTCTATATTGTATCCAATGAGGAATTCCAAGCACTACATTGACTAAACTTTGAAGAAAGTAATAGAAAATGAAGAATTTGAATTTATGAATAAGTGACATGATTCCTAGAATATCTTTAACATTGGAATCAGAAATGAGAAAGTAGGATCTATTCACTCTCTTTAGGGGTTGACACAGTGATTAAATTTTATTCACTTCTATATGCATAAGATAGATAAAAAGTACATCTCTTCACAAAATTAGAAACTAATAATTTATTTAAAAAAAATTGTCGTCCTATTGACACATGATAGAATTTAACACCTAATAATTAAATTATTTTTATTTTAATTCGTTGTAAAGATCTCGTGCAAACGCACTTAATAACATAAAATAGAAGTGTAAATTTTTTCCAACTTAACAGAAAACTTTTCTTAAAATATATAGATAATATAATATTACTACAATTATAAGTTCCTAATGTAGTTCAGTATCTTGACTATAGGAATGTAATTATGTAATGGAAAGAATTAATAAGTAACCGACCAATTCTCAATAATTATTTCCATGTTCCATTAGATTCTTCAATAATGTTTTTTATATTTCTTATATGATGTGTTTCTTCAATACTCAATAATACATTACTCAATGATTTCATTGATTTGTACCTTACCTCAACTTTTTTTATGTAATCATACAGAAAATCAAGATCTTTGCTTCAAAAGTAATTCAAAGTTTTCATGCTAAATTCTAAAGAAAAATCAAATCAATGAAGATTAAGAAGATAGAAAAGAAAACCCCCATCAAGCAGACAAACCATATGCCTATAACCTTATAAAGAGCTTCTAGGGTACCCTAAAAGAAATTAGGGTTTTGGTATAATTGTCTTTTTAATCCATAAGTGAATGACATAATTCTTTTGAATCAATAAACTATATGTAATTAGATATTGGTTCGCGCTTTGCACATAAATATTTGATATATTAAACTAAAATTGAATTGTATTTAAATTTTATCAATATTATTATTTGAATTTAAAAGTAAAAATAAATAGTAGATAATAGTTTTTGAATGATATATTAGAAGTAGACAAATTATATAGTGCACAAGTTAAGTAAGTCTTGTATCTTGCATAAACTTTTATCAATCATTGGATTATAAGAGATGCAAGATGATCTTACTTATGCACATTAGACAAAACCTTAAAAATAATTGTCTTTAGTATGAAGTTTATTGTAATTTTCTATCACTCTTGTAGATATGTTCAAAGTGATTGAGAATGATTTAAAAAATCAAAGTTATAATATTTATTTGCACTAATTATTTTTGGCTTCATATACTCAAACGATAATTTACCTTTTACCCATACATTATAATTTATCTGGTATTAGTCATAAAAATACATTGAAGTATTTCAATTAAATATATATGATAGATCCTTTTGTAAAACAATTTGAAAGGAAATTTATGAGTTGTAAATATTAAAATATAGGAAAATTGAAACAACAAAATTAAAATAGTTTAAAAATGGACATTCATAAAAATTGCTAAGTTATTGAAGAAAAGTTATTCAATATTATGCAATAATATTTAAATTGTGTATTTGAGGAATACCATTTTAAAATATTAAAAAAAATATATATATTATAATAAGTTAGACCCATAATATATAAGTTATCAAACCAATACATTATGAACTCCAAAAAATTGAGACATATAACAATGAAGCTTTAGGATTCACATATTGAACTCTTTCAACTTAGTAATTAAATGAACTTTTACGATCTATTGCAAGTACATGAATCTGTGCCACAATTAGAACTCAATAGTTGCTATTAAGGAAGTGAAGAAGAAAATGAAGACAAGGAGGATGCACGGAATTATATGATATGATGGACTAAAGCTACAATGCAATTTTAGATATAAAACTAAATAATTTTAATAGACAAGTGAGAGTTACCAAATTTATTATATGATATAATTACATAGTAATGAGCAGGGAAGGAATGAGTTTCCGTTGTAAAATTAGTGCAAAAATAACACATAAACAATAATAAAGTGGAAATCTTAATGGAAGAATGCATGTGAGCAATAGAAAAGTACGGTAGCATGATGCATTTTGAAAGTATTATATCATAATATATTTGATGTTACAAAATTTATATGTAAGCCATAAGAAGATCAGAATTGTCAATAAATATGACTGATAAATTGTTTTGTCAATAAATATGATTGATAAATTGTTTTAATATATTATAATAGATATCATTTTTTTAATATATTTTCTGTTATATTTGCAAAAAAAAAAAAAAAGTTACAAGATAAATGATATTCAAAAATTAGTAAGTGATTATTGTTATTAGTGTGAGATATTACTATTCATAGATACATATATATAACTATTTTTTTTATAATATTATTGTAGTTTTAGATTGTTCTGAAATTTTTAATGTTAATGTAATTTTTAACTTTTTACTATAATATTTTATTTCACTTAAGATTGTACTAAAACAGTTAATGATTGGTTTTTTGTGCATCTTTTATATTGAAAGCTATCATAATTTGATATGTCTTCGCCTTATAAATATATTTTATGCTCTACATTTTCTATAACACGATGAGAGACATTCAACTTTTCTTGATGTATAATACTTGAACATAAAAATTTGTAAGCCATAGTGTATACATCTCAATGGAGAGAACTTTTCTTGGGAGTGAATAAAATATAGCTTACTTATTATATATGTAAGGATAGTTTAAATTCTAATATAAAAAGGAAAATTAATTTTTTTGCATTATTTATTGATAAAAAGCTTATGGCTAAAATTCCATGATCCCTTCAACTATATCTTACCTTTTAAATCTTTTTATTAATCATTCTGTTTAGTTCCTTTTAACCTGAAAATAACAGAGTGGACACATGGAATTCTCACAACCTGATCAAGGATCGAAAATAAAGCAATGATTCTGTTGAGAAAATGACAAGAGACCAAGAGTCACTAAATCATATAATAAAATTCATATTGCAATTAATTATGAACTTTGGATTTTGATTTATACATATTTTTGTACTAAGGAGAAGAATGAGTGGTTGAGGATAATTTCTTTACTGATTAAGCTAAGCAACCATTTAGATTATCCTTGACCGGCCATATGCTAACACTAAAAATGGCCATACCTTAATTGAGATCCTTTTAATCAGCCTTTCTTTCAATGTTTAAAGACCCACCACCCACATGATCAAAAATACATTTTTCTTCTTTAGATTATAGATTATATCACTAATCATAAAGTGGACATTTTAATTGGACATGCTCTTTGCATCATGTAGGTAAATATTTTAAATTGCTATTGTAGTTGGACAATTGTTGTTACGATTAAATGACAATTTTATGGAGTATTATAGAAAAATATTGATAAATTTAGTTGATAAATTGTAACTAATATGGGATAATATGGTTAGTTGTAGACATTTCTAAAATATTAACGTTTAGATTACATTTGTAGTTGTTGTGGATAGCACTTTAAAGAGTAAATAACAAAAGTGTTTTTGAAATTGTAAGTGTCAAGACAATATTTTTCTTAAAATTAACAAATATTTTAAAATAAGGCATGAAACTGAAAATTCTTCATCATATTAAAATGTTAGTGTTATAGTGAAAATTTGCGTTAACTCAGTTATATTTAGTTGATTCTCAAATCTTGTAGTATTAAAATGAGTCATTGCATTTAACGTATAATGAAACATCTTATTAATTTTTCAGGTTAATTTTTTTTTACAAATACTATTGTGGAAGATTCACACATCTTTAAGTGTCAAAAAATTGATAATTGTTGGTTTGAACATTGATTCCTACATATATTTTGATATCTATATAGTTACCAAATGAACTGCACATTTATAGGAGATGATTATTTAATTGCTTAAATTATATATTGGAGAGATTAATGAAATTAATGATTTTTAATTTCATAAATCACTTTAAATGTTGTTAATTTTAGAAATTAAATTATTTGAGGCTACAATTTTAGGGATTAAATAGTGTGATTTTTTCAATTTAAAAACTTTTAGATGTGTTGGTCCCTTAGTTGGTGGTATTTATTTATCTTCAAGATTTTATGGTTGAGACCTCTCACCAAATTTAACCACAGGAGTAAAAGTTTCTTTATTATTTGCTCAATGATGAATCATCACCACGTGTTACTCTACACATACCTAGTAACTTGAAAACTCTTCTTTCTTCCATTATATAAAAAGGAAGTAGTAATCAAGTGAAAAGCTATTTTTTCCATTAAGATGTTGAGAACAACCAAGTTTAGAAAAGGTTGGTTTTCAAGTTTCTTTATAAAGAGTGTATGATTGAAGATGAAATTTACCAACCCATCAAGAGTTAGCATAGTTTGGTAAGGACACAACATTTAATGTTGAATGGAAAGTTTCCCCATCACTTTTTAGTCCATAGTATTTGGTTACTACATTTAAATAGAGGAAGATTGGTTTCATTGGTAAAACTAGAAATAAAAAATAAGGCATTTATTATAATCCAATGCATGGAAATGAAAAAGATACATGTATTTATATTTATATTTAGATTTAAAGCTATTTCATTGAAATTATAAAGGCCAATAACATCCCACGTGGAGATCAACTTTCTTGGATTTGTTTCAAAATATAAAGTGATTTCTATGATCCCCATGTTTCGTCCATCCCAATCATATGTCATGAAAATGAGAAATACGTTGCTTATACTCTAATTCGTGTATAAGACTAAAAGGAAATTATGTAACCACTAATTTCATTTTAAGAAATCACGATATGAATGTGATTAAATTCGTGACATCTGTCTTATTTGATTGGTATACCTACAACTTTTTTAAATTAATGTGTGTTCTATAATAATTATAGAGATTAATCATTCACAAGATTGACATCTTTTAATCTATATTATTTTGTATTTAGTTATTAAATACATGCATTTTTAATAATTTTTTAATCATACTTAATGACTATGAAGCATGGTATCACAATTTTTTATTTAAATATTAATAAAAGAAAAATAAATAAATAAGTAAATTAAATAATATTAATAATTTAAATAATAAATCACATATATAAAATTATATAATCAATTAAATCAATAACTAATTATCTAACCAACTAATTATCTAACCAACTAAGACTAGCTAAAATATTAGTTAGAATTAACTAATAATAAGTCAAACAATATAAACTAACTAGATATATTGTACCATAATAATAATAAAATAATAATCTAAAAACAAATAATGGAATAACACACTAAAATGTGAGTGTACCATAACTCCATGATCAAACTCATGCATAACTAACTCACAAATAATTAATGTTTTTTGAACAGTCAAAATATTGTTCATATTTATATAGAGGGTAAAGATTGAAGCTAAATATCTTCATAAGTGCCTAAGTCTTACATATTTAATAATATTTTAATTGGGTGATTACAATGCATCAAGTTTATCACTTGAGTTGACACATTTCTCTTACTTTTAATTCCAATGAACTATTCATATGCACTCAATCTTTCATTTGATTGATATGTAACGAATCTATAAAATAATCTAATTAGTTTTTAGTGACGCTTCCTTCATGAAATAAAAGTACTCTAGTTTGAACCTAGGTGAAAGGAATGAAATGATATTACAAGCAAGCTTTATACATAGCTAATGCTTTATAGTGGAAAGAATGATTAGTCAACAAGAAAAAGGAACAAACTTCAAAAAGTATAAGTAGAAAAAGAATTAATCCAATAATTTAAAATGGCTGCAGTTATCTTGTTAGCCTGTAAAAGATTCTGAATATAATTTAATTACTCAATTGCATTTTTTAAATGAAATAAATTATTTTTATTCTTGGACCGATGTTAAATCATTACTTCAAAATCTTATGCCATCCCCTGTTAACTGCAGTATATACCTGAACCAACTTTCAATTTTCAAGTAATATAATAATTTTTTAATTTAATAATGCAAATGGGCTGAGAGAATCTTAGTATTATATGGTTAATAATTTTAGGTTAGGTGGTGCACTGTCATTTGCTGAATAATACAGTAATTCTTCTGTGATAATTAAAATGAATAAAACCCATGTGTATGTTATTAATGGTAAAATTATTTTAGAGGTGGATAATTGATTTTGAGTAAAATTTGTTGTGTTTAGAATTGAAGTTTTTGTCTTTATACACTACTGTATTTTAATAAAATCAATTTATTTAAAATTAATTTTCATAAATAAAAATCCAAAGACATGTATATGAGAGTGAGAATTAGGTGGTAAAAGCATAGAGTCACACCTAGTAACTATCCAGGTTGTCATAATGAGGTGCTACAGAGACACATATGACATGCATGTCTGACAGAATGACACTTCACCACCTAGTCACATTCTTATCAAAATTCTATTAGTCGGTGGTTAATGGAACTATTATAATTTTTATTTTATTTTTTTCAAAAAAATAAAAAACTTTTTTTCTCTTTCATTTTCTCTCTCTTTCCCACTTGGTCTCACTATTAATCCCCCTTTTATCTATAAAGCTGCTCACTTCAATTCAATCTTCAAAGCTTTGAAAAGATTTCTAAAAAGAAATATTATAAACTTAGAGTTTCTTTTTGCAGTTAGTGGCATTGCATGTGATTATGAATCACTTGGTTTTAACTTTATAATCTAATAATCAATAATCAACTTCATCCATTCATCTTATACTTCTTTATAATATCACTTATAACTTCTCTATACACTTGTGTAATAATAACCTTCTTCATCTTTTGTATGGTTTAAGCATTTCTTTTCCAAAATCAGAATTGTAATTTGATATATTTCATACACCAAAATGGGTGAGGAAGCAAAACAGGTAACATAACTTTCTTTTGCCAATGACATTATGCTTTCTTTTTTATTTTTCTTATTACTTTGGTCATAGTTGGACTACTTAGATCATAGTTTTAAATTGCAGTTGTAGTGAAGTAGCAAATTTTTATACTGCAGATAAATGTGGAAGAATGCGGTCAATGCAGCTTATAAGCATAACTTAGATCAATGAACTTATCTATTTACATAACTATTTTTGAGACGGTTTGAAAGAAATTTGGAAAACAAATGTGGATGATATGTTCATACGTTGTTTCGAAAATAGTTTACGAAAATAACTTATAATTTATATGAAAACTGTTTAATTTTATTTTAATTTTTGTTATAGAAATAACTTATACATATAAGTGCTTAATTAAGTTGTTTCTTCATTTTTTTATTGAGTATAGGAACAACCAAAGGCTGAAGCCAAGGAAGAGGAGAAGAAAGAAGAAAAGGTTGAGGAAAAGCCATCAGAAGAAAAGAAAGAAGAAAGCAAAGAAGAAAAGCCAGCAGAAGAAGAGAAGAAAGAAGAGCCTAAACCACCATCACCATGTGTGCTTTTTGTGGACTTACATTGTGTAGGATGTGCAAAGAAGATTCAAAGATCAATTATGAAAATGAGAGGTTCATATTTGTTACATTTGTCTTTTAGTTTTTGTTTCCAAATGTCATGCATGCATCATATGTGTACTCATTTTCTTTTGTGTGTTTATGTTTTGATAATAGGAGTTGAGGGAGTGGTAATTGACATGGCTAAAAATGAAGTGACTATAAAAGGTATAGTGGAGCCTCAAGCTATATGTAATACAATTACTAAGAAAACAAAGAGAAGAGCAAATGTTATATCTCCATTGCCTCCAGCTGAAGGAGAACCTATACCAGAAGTTGTCAATTCTCAGGTATTTTACAATCATGGTTAATTTTAATTGCGGTCGCACTAACAATTGTATTCGAGACATTGCACAAAATCGTACTTAAATGTGGTCGATACAGTCTCAATTATGGTCGCAAATATAGTAGTTTGGACAACATAAAAAACCGTTATGTCGCGGCTCAGATCACAGACCTTTATTTAAAACTCTAACCACAATCTTTTTTTTCTCTTCTTAACACTATAACAAAATGTTTGATATAAAAACTTAGGTGGAGTGCTTAATATACATTTTTTACTTTTCCTCTCACAAAAATACAGTTTCTTTTTATCAATGAGATGGTTAATTTCACACCCTTTAAAATAATTTGTGACAATCATACTATTTTTTTTGTCCTTCTTATAAACAATGAATTTTTTTTGGTGTTTCAGGTTAGTGGACCAGAAACTGTGGAACTTAATGTAAACATGCATTGTGAGGCATGTGCTGAGCAACTCAAGAAAAAGATACTCCAAATGAGAGGTACCAAACTTTTTCCTTCTTGATTTCAATATGATGGTTATAATTTTTTTATTTCTCAATGAGAAAAGGACATGTAGATAAAAGTGGAAGAAATAGACAGTTACTTTCTTAGTGATTAAATTCTCTAGTGCCAATTGAAGTTTTATGATTGTGACAAATTAACTTCTTGAAGATTTTTTTTTAACAACGGATCCAATAAAAGGATGAATAATCACTACTCCTGAATTTGGGCATGTCCATCTTTTTATGTTTGTATCCATCACATAAGGACCATGTCAGCATTAATTGAAGATGGACCCTCTTTTTGTGGCATTCTTTTGAGCAAATTGGTTGGTGATCATGTAGTGTGGGCCCTATGGTCCATGCTCTATGCATGAGATTGTGTCTCAAAGAGTGAAAGAAATAGAAGATGTTCTTGTAATGGTCTAATTTTGTCAATAAATAGTGATTAAACATTAAACACGTTTATATTCATGCTTAAATACAATTAAGAAAGAACATAACTTTAAGAATCATCCATGTCATTCACTTAACGAAGTTTTTTAATACATTTTCTTTTATTCAACAAGAGTGTCTCGTCAGTATAAATTAGTCTTACACTAACTTTCGATGAAAACTCATCGTCCCTTTTTCGCTTGAATCCAGTACTTATTTGCAATTAATGTGAAAACTTGTATTGAACAATATTGTAGGAGTTCAAACAGCAGTAACAGAGTTTAGCACAGGGAAGGTAACTGTGACAGGAACCATGGATGCAAACAAGTTAGTCGATTACGTCTATCGACGAACGAAAAAGCAAGCGAAAATAGTTCCTCAACCCGAACCCGAAAAGAAAGAAGAAGAGGGTAAAGAAGGTGATGAGAAGAAACCTGCAGCATCAGCAGAAGAAGAAGCTAAACCAGAAGAGAATAAGAAAGAAGAAGAGAAATCACAAGAGGAACAAAAGAAAGAAGAAGGTAGTGATGAAAATAACAAGAATGAGAATAAAGAAGAAAAGGGTAGTGAAGAAGGAAAAGAAGAAGGCAAAAAAGAAGAGAATAATGGAGTTGTTGTTAACATTGATGAAGAAGGAATTAAGAGAATGATGTATTATTATCAATATCCTCCACTTTATGTTATTGAAAGAATTCCACCACCTCAACTATTTAGTGATGAAAATCCTAATGCATGTTCTATTTCATAAACTCATTATATGAATAAGAGAGATAGAACAAAAGGGTTCTAAGTAGATTCAAAATACCATCAATGTTGAGGATTTTTTGGAGTTTGGTTGGTGGAATATGGAAGAATGTGTTTAAATGGAATCATATTATAATAATGAGTTGATTAATATATCGTTCTGTCTTTTTTTATGTATGTACGACATGTTATTAAACTTCAGTCATAGATCAATGTTGTACAAATGCTTGTGAAATATGAGTATACCTTCAACTTCTTTCTCATTGCTTTTTTTCTTCTTTTTGTTCTGTTATAATTTAATGTATAATTTGGGTTTTACATTGAATTTTTTTTATTAACATAAAATACACTGTAATTTAATATTAATCTTATAGCTCACTATCACTTTAATACTCTCTTTAAAATAAAAATAATAGTTAAAAAATTGATGTATCTAAATTAATTTTTTTTTCTCTATATATATCAATATTTCAACTATCATTTTAGCTTATATTTCATTTTATATCAAATTGCAGCATTTGTTTTTGTTGTTAATTATGATGACACCACAGTTACAATCTAACGATGCTGCCATGCTGCCACATCACACGATGCAGTCTACAATTTATATTGTATTTGTAACTCTAATTTATTGCATAATAAAAAATTACAACAACTATTCAGTTATCAGAGACACATACAGAATTAACCAAAATTTGCAATCAAGCTAGTGCTCTTGCACATTTATCATCTCACTGTAGAATCAATTTTGCTATTCTAACACATAGATCGGTTGTTAGCATGTGATATTTTGGAAGTGATATATTAGTTGACATAAGATGGAAGTCACAAAACCCATAATTGAAGAGAGAAAGCAATACCTGCCATTGCTACATTATCCAAGAGCCCCACATATTCAATATACAATTCAAATTATAAAAATAAAATAAAAACTTTTAAAATATTGAGTTTAAAACAATGAATAGGGGTGGTGGAAATAATAATACATGTTTAATGACCTAAATGCATACAATTTTTTTTACTGATTTCATCATTCTTGATATTATAAAGAAAATGAATAGTTAAACAAACTTTATTCTTTTTAAATTAGTCGACATTTTAACTTCTATTCATAAAAAAAATAATCAAACAATTTTATTTTTATTTTTTAGACTAATCAATGTTTTAGGTTCTATCCATGATGATAATGGATGTTAAACATATTCTTGTTAAACAAATTTTCCTTTTTTATTTATGTGAAAATGAAAGGAACACTTATAAATCCTTAGATTAAATTAGATGGTTGAGATTAAAAGTATCATTTTTAATAACATGTGTTTTTCTCTAAAGTATCAATTCCCATTTTTCATTCATCATTTCATCTAAGGATTTATAAGACCGAATAAGTTTAACAAATGGGGCAATTTGTTGAATAAGTTGGGGTTTCATCTTCTTGAAGAACCAAAAAAATTTTCGATAATGATTCAGATTGAATCGTACAAAGTTGTTGAAACTGAAAACGTCAAAGTTTAAGTGAAGAGAAGGATCGTGTTTGCTTACCTTTAGAAAATGTAGCATTGGTGATTTATCTAGTTAACTAGAGAATCTATTGATGAAGTTTCACCAGATTTATAATGATGATAATGTTTGTAATAATTAAATTATCAGCCACGATTACAAATTGTGCAGCCATGATAGATGAGAGTGAGTTGGAGAAGATAAAAGGGTGAATGAAAATGAGAATTAATATAGTGAATGGTTACACATGTGATATCGAAAATTATATTTTTAATCTCAACTATTTATTTGGATCTTACGGTTCATAATTCTTCTTTTCATTCTCACCAGATATATTCCGATACATATATATAAGTTTAAATATGTCTTTGGTTTTTGCAATTATAACTTTTTTTGATTTTGATCTCGTAAGTTTTTTTGTTTGGTTAACATTCATGAAAATATAGTTTTATTTTAAAATAATTATTTCATCCAATTTATATTATAAAAATTGTAACACCGTTAAAACATAATTACTTTTAACAAAAAAAAACTCAATATAATTAAATTATAACTTTTTTTAACCTAAAATTAATCTCAAATGTTTCAATCTTTTTCTATAAAAAAAAACATAAATTGCGTCTTCTTCTTCATCATTTTAGTTATCTTTTTATCATATTTTTCATCATTGTCGCCAACATTTTCATGCATTTGAGATTCATCACCGTATTAATATTCAAATTCATTGTTACTATAATCTTTTTCGTTGTCCGGTGCTATTTGTTGGACAGTGGTAGATTCTAGAATTGGTTTGTATCAAAGTTTTTCTTCTTGCATGCCAAAATACATCTTAATGGTGTTGACTAAGATTAGGATCCAACCATTGTAGGCCATGAGGCATTGGTTCGATTACAAATGGTTGGCTCTACATTGGATCTTAGGGATTTTGGAATCCCTATTTAGTTTGAATTAGAGGTACGTTGGTACCCTATGATTGTTCATGTAGTGGTTGACACGTTATGGGAGTATGGTAGAAATGTAGTCCATGTCTGATCACACATGACCATTAGCTACTCTAACTGGATTTGCAAATATGTCAAAGTATGGATAAATACTTCAGAATTTGGTTGGTGAAATATGTTGAATTGGGCGAAGTAGGTGGGTATTCCCCATGTTTTTTCTCTGGATATCAAAAAAATTAACTCAGCGGTTTTTCCTATGGACAAAGGTCTATTCTCCAACACAAGACAAGTTATCAACTTGCATAGCACCATATGGTGGAACTTGTGTCATGTCAACTAGTCTTAATGCCTTACTTGGACCTTTTAGTCATTTGTACTTATCGAATGAGATAAAACGATTGACATATAGGAAACCGTGTATCTCAACTACACCACAAAAGTTTCATTATATTTACCAGAAAACAAATCATTATATAATCTACAACATTAATTAAAACAAATCACCATACAATCTACAACGTTAATCGACTAGACTTGTGAAACAACATATGTCAGACTAAGGTAACCTTATTGTCTTGGAACAACTAATATAGCTGAAGTATTTCTTAAATTTACTACTTTGACTTCCAACTTTCTAACATGTTGAACCTTATTGTCTATCATAGGTTTGACAATGTCTATCAAATGCTGAGAAATTTGGTACATTTAAGTTTGTGTTAATTCATATCTAATTGTTGTCTAATGAAGAACATGATCATGAGTATTGTTTGTTCTAAGTTAAGTGGATCCATTGTGACTATTGTTGCTTCAATATTAGAGCACTAATGGTACACATATAAAAAGTGGGCACTGGTTCAAGTGACTTGCAAATGAGACATTATTTTTGGATGTTGACGAAATACCTTTGTTACTAAGACTTTTACCACAGGGTATGTGCATAGTCAATTGTAATCATGATCATGCAAATTAGATTTTTTAATCCTGTTTGCCCATTTGATTTCATTGGGCATGCCAAATTTATATCAAACTTTAGTTAGTTGAAGGAATGAACTTAATAGCATTTTTAAGAGCTATTTTTTTATTCAAAGATGACACAGATGAATAAACTATTCTCCTGTGGATTCCGTAACTACAAAGTACATTAAGTTAGGAGTATGTTGAAGAGAATTACTAGGAGAATAACATAAGTAAAGTTTGAAAGTAGTCATTGAAAGTAAAAAAATTAAGAGTTGCATTGATTGAAGTGTATCTAATTTGATACTTGTTTCGTCCTTAAACTTTAGTTCATTTAGTATTTGACATAACTATTAAGAAATGTTAAATTTATGTAAGTTTGTTCGTTTTTATTTTTTATTACTTAACGAAAAATAAAATTTATTTAATGCTCAAAAGCCCATAGATCAAATACGAGAGTATGTAAAATGTACCAGAAAGTATATAAAAATACATTTTTGTCTTTTTTAACCATTTGAAATTTTTTCGAAATATAAGTAAATTATTTCTCTCCCATTTTCGAAAATTTGGTTAAAATTGCAAGTTTCAAAATGTAAATTCTTAGTTTTTTTTAAAAAAGATAAAAAATTTGGTTGAATGTGAAAGTTTTTAAATACAATTTTTCTAAAAGTTAAAAAAGAAAATCAATTTTTGGATGAATATGAAACTTCTAAAATAATTTTTTTTAAAGTATTAAAAAAATTCAAAACTTTGGATGAATGAGAAACTTCTGAAATTAAAATTTTCTAATAGTTTAAAAAAATTTGAAACTCTTAATGAATGTAAAATTTCTGAAATGTAACTTTTTCAAAAGTTTTAAAATTTTTGAAACTTTACATGAATGTGAAATTTTTAAAATGTAATTTTTCCAAAAGTTAAAAAATAAAAATTTAAAACTTTGTATTAGTGTGAAACTTCTGAAATACAATTTTTTTCAAAAGTTAAAAGAACTTCCAAACTATGCATGAATGTAAAACTTACGAAATGCAATTTTTTCAAAAATTAAAAAGAATTTCTAAACTTTGCATGAATGTGAAACTTCTGAAATACAATATTTTTAAATGTTTAATAAAATTTCAAAACTCTAGATGAATATAAAACTTTCAAAATGTAATTTTTTTCATAATTTTTAAAAAAAAATTAAAAATTTAGATGAATATGAAATTTTTGAAATGTAATTTTTTATAATTTAAAAAATAAAATAAAATTTGGATGAACACAACTTTTAAAATATATCTTTTTTAGAATATTTTAAAAACATAAAAGAAAATTGCCCTATGTAATAGGAGTAAAAGAAAAATCGTGCTTTGAAAGGGAAAAAGATAACGATGAACAAGTGAATTATAAATTTCTCTAGATTTATCCTTTAACTTTTATATATTAGTATATATTTAAATAAATCTATCACTCACCTTTTGTCTAAAATGTTAGGGATGAGTTTGTTGAATTATCAGCCTTCTTTGAGTTGAAAAGTCTTGCAGTAGAGGATTAAATGGTCTTTGTCTAAGATGTGGGAAATTTGACTTAACTAGATTCGGCTAGTCCTAATTCGGCTCAACTCCAATTCGACCGTTGGCCATACTTTGTTAACACTTAGATTTTTATGGTGCAAATAATATTTGTCGACCACTATGATTTTTAAATGATTATAATTGATGTTCAGAAATAAAAAATATATAATTCACGGTGAATACCAATGCCAATTAAATTCAAAAACATATATCTTTAGACAAGTAATAACTTAATGGCATGCATCTACTATGGTTTCTTTGATGAAATCGTTTTGAAATGCATGTATTATGCGCAAGCTCACAACACGTGTCTCCTGTATTATATAGACAAATTCTTTATTTTAGAGTTTGTTGTATAATGGTATTCCAGACTGATTTACTCAAAATTTTAAATTTAATTCAAAATAATTAAATTAAAAATAGCATAACATTAAATGATTGAATATTAAACAATATAAGAATTTTTACGATATATTTATAAATTAAAAAGTTTTAATACATTAGTCTTAAATTAATAAATTAACTATTAATTTCATGAATCAAATTTATTAATTTTAGTATTTTTAAAAATATTATTTTACAAAATTTAAATATCATGTTATTGTCTATTTATTATACTAATTTGTTACATTTTATCGTAAGAAACATTCAATGTTCATTATTATAAATAATAAAAATTCAAAAAAGTTAAATTTTATTTAGTTAATATTTTTGATAAATAATATTTAAATACACATGTAAAACTTTCGAATGACATATAAAATAAAAAACTCTAGCTACCGGAATGTTATTATATATGGTTTCTGTATCTAGCCTCTATATGTTTCACCTTGGATCAAATGAAACAAATGGAACAACACAATTGCATGTGCATCATGGCATTAGCATCGATGATTAGTGCCTAAAGCGTCCATTTTTCATATTGAAAAAGTTAGTAAAATATTTGGTAAGGTACAATGATCATGTCCTAATGCAATGCTGCTAAGTTATGAGTCTTAATTAATTAATCAATTACTCTTCTCAATTCAATGCAATATCTTCTTTCGTAAGGAAAAACAACTCACATGGAGCCAATCTCCAAAACTTTCCAATTCCCAATACGAAAAAAATAAATAAAGGAGAATACGTTGTATCCATTTTTTATTGACCAACATAGAGGTCGATGACACAACTTTGCAGTCATCCATGTCACACCCACGCATATACCAAACATAGTATATGATAACAATTTTCTTAAACAAAGGCAATTAAGGATGACTTGATTTGCTTAAATACATCTATTAAAATTTAAGACTTTAATTTAATTTATTATATACTCATTTCATCTGGAAATGATTGTGATTTAAAATATTTACACACGTATTAAAAAATATAATAATTCAAAAAAAGAGATAGTTCATTTGACCAAACTATTCATTTTAATTTATGATGAATTTTTTACTATTATCAGTGTAAAGTACAATAATACTTTATAAATTGTACAAATTTTACATTAAAAAATGAAAAATAAAATAATTTTTTTTGTTAAAATGACATTCATTGTAAAATAGAGAGAATACTAATTACTCATCTAATTCTAGAATGAGTGTCCCATTTTCTTAATTCACATAAATTAAAAAAATTATAAATAAAAGAAAGTGAATTATAAAACTGTCTTTTTAACACTAGATGAAATCTATATAAATTCTACACTTTGAAAATAAATGACACATAAAGTGATATGACTCACATAGAAGTTACATGATAAAAGAGTATGTATTAGAGTGAGTGTTGAAAAAAATAGTATTTCTAACAACCAATTAAAATTTGTCTGCTCAGTAAATTTTTAAGTAGTATCCACTAACTAGTTAATTTTTACTTCACATGCAAATTTATTTGTGTGACTAATATTTATTAAATAATAGATAAATTATTCACAATTCTTCAAATGTAATCTAGAAAAAACCTTTAAAAAATATTAAAAAATTTAAATCGTTATTTACAGTACGATCACCTGTGAGATAGAGAGAAACATATTTAATTTAAATGTCGGTTATTTTACTTATACTTAATTAAGTAGGTTAAATGGCTTAGAAACCACAAATTTGGACATCATTGATCATGTATATTAAGACTTTTAAAGTTTATTATTAAGTAAATTTGGATAATGCTAACAAATATCCTAAAAACATTTGTTAAGGAATAAAAAAGAAAATAAATCTTTAAAAATTGTCATTTAACACTTTAATTTGAAAAGGTGATATTTTTATATAATATGGTCAAATATGTTTAAATCTTTAGAATGGTAAATAAGTGTACAATTTTAAAAAACTATTAAAAAAATATTATAATGATAAAAATTATATATTAACTGAATATACTTTTATAAAATATTGACTTTATTTAATTTTTAAAAATGATTTAGTTTATACAAAAAAACTCCTATTGATCGATGTTGATCCAATAGTAAGCTACTAAATCATTTGCTTTAGGGCTAAAAACACTAATTATTTGTGATTAATTTTTTTTGTTAACAAAGATAAATTGTACACACAAAAAGGCCACATATATTAAGACTTGTTTTATACTTTACTTACTATTGAGAACTATTGAATTGGGAAGAGTCTATCTTCATCCTCAAAGACAAAATAAAACATATCATAAAGAAAAAATATGTTAAAAGAAGATAAAGGAAAAAGAGAATAATGGTAAAGGCTTATTTTTAAGAGAATCTAATGGAACAGGCCATGATCCATATCTTGGACAAAGACTTTATATAAGTCTTAATTCGAGAGTACATCCAAATAGGAGCAATCTAAAACATATTATTGCTTAGTAAAATAACTGGATGGTGTGAGTTGAGTTGAGACAATTAAGTGATCAGAATGGCCAACATGCAAATTGTTCCAGCTTACAATAAGAATAATATTGTTGAGGCACAATATGTTGAAATGATGGTACCCTTGTATTCTTATGGCTGCGAGAGGAAAATAAAGAAAACCTTATCCACTCTCAAAGGTAAATTATATAACATTCATTTCATTTATTTAATTTGAAAAATATCTACCGCCACATGAAATTAATTAGGAAGTGAAAATTGATTATCAACTTACCTTGATAAACAATCAATAGTGGTTGCTTTATTTTTTTTGTTGTTGATAAAATAGTGGTTATTTCTCTTTTATGTTTATGTTCTCTTATTCGATGTAAAATAAGAAATTAAATGCTAAACAATGCCAACTTTGCATTAAAAATGTGTTTGGATAAATAATTTAATTAATTGTTTATTCAATAACCGTTTCTATAAAAATTCTTATGTATATAAGTTGTTTCTATGATTGAAAATTAAGAAAAAATTATTATTTCATACAAACAAAATAAATATGAAGTTTGAAATAAATCGGTTAAAACTGACTAAACATAGTATGAGTGTAATATTGAAATTATTGGGTGAAGTCAAAAGTAATTATCATTTTAGAGTAGTGATATATTTGTCTTTCTTTAATTATAATTTCGTAACAATGAACATTATGCTTTTTCAAATTATTGTTAACAACATAACTTGCTTTTGACACAACCGAAAAATAATTTTATATAAGCTATTTTTAGGCTGAAAATACATTATAATAATGTTATAAGCTATTATTAAAATAATAATAATAATAATTATTATTATTATTATTATTATTATTACTATTATTATTATTATTATGATTATATTATTATTATTATTATTATTATTATTATAAATATTATAAGGTGTCCCACTTTGGTCTAGTTTGTCATGGGCTTTCAAAAAATTTGTTCTTGGACCCATTGTACATTAGAGATAGTGGGCTGAGTCTAATTACTGAGTGATATCTTGTGGGTCTGCCTTTTTACCACCCCTAAAATTAGATTGAGAATATATACATTCAAAAAAAATACAATTTTTTTCCGTTTAGAAGTAAGTTTTCTAATATATGTGTGGTTTTTTATAAAAGTGTAATGGATAAAATTTGAGTTAAGGTTTTCTCTATTTTAAAACATATTGGTGACACCCATTTTTTAAAAGTGGATTTCACCAATATTTAACTTGTATCTATTTTTCTCATAAAAATGAAGCATTCATTTTATTAGAAATTTAGAGGATTTTGACCAGTAAAGTTGGGCCTTAACTTACTTCCCCATTAAATTTCTAAAATTAAATTAAATTTTCTATTAAAAAATTGCAGAAAAATATTTAGCCAGAGACAACCAGTAGTAGAACCTTTATCAAATTGTTCCGTGGATCATAAGAAACAAATTTGACCATTAAACAATGTTATGGCCTATGGTTTGCAAAGTCAAACACAAACACATTATCCGACTTTCATATTCTTTTCCAACTTTTATAATTTGAATTACATTTTTCAATTCATTCAGCAACTACTACATAATTCTCGAGTCATAAAGTCTAAAAGACATTTTTTTGACCAATTTAGCTAATAAGTCTAAAGACATGGTGCTTGTATAAATAGTCCCTTTCATATAGCATGACATTGAATTTAAGCCTCAAATATTATAACTTTCGGTGACATTATTACTGTGCATAAATAGTGAGTTCCCTTTCTATAGAAAACTCACCTAGACCCATCTAAAAGTAAAACTACCCTATCTTCTTAATTTTCTTGTAAGATGTTTCTCAGCTAAATTAAATTGTTAATTTTTTTTGTCAAAATATTTTATGGCAACTTAATGATTATTGATGGCAGGGATATACTCAATAAATGTGGATTATTGTCAACAAAAGGTGACTGTATGGGGAATTTGTAACAAATATGATGTGCTACAAAATGTAAGAAGCAAGAGAAACGAGGCTTGTTTTTGGAACCAAGAAGAAAATGTTGTATTAGAGGATTCACAAGCACCTTCATATTCACCAATTTCATTACCAACTTTTCCTCACAAAGTTTTTAAGCCTTCTTTATCTTTAACTAAGGTTCGGTCTCTAAGTTTGAAGGCATGGAAGAAGGTATTCACAAGATCATACTCTTTCTAAAATGAACAAGTGACAAGTGGAAGCGATGGGTTAATTAATAATAATTCGAGTAATGTTCATTTTGATCATTGAATATGTGATGTTGTGAGAATAGTTTTTTATAGTAACAAAATTATAAAATATATCTAAATGTGTTTTTTTTATAGTTATTTTAATTTTTAAATATGTTTTTAGATAATTAATTTAAGGATCGAATGTGTCTTCTATCATTTAAATTAATTCATAAAATTATTAGTAAAATAAATTCATATTGATGCATTTGAATTTTAATATATTTAAAATCTATATATAGTAACAGAGCTTGTGAAAAATGAGTGTAAATGTTTGAATGATTGTGTTGTATATATTTTCTTCTTCTAGCATTTGGTTTTTCTAGCATCGATCCTTTGCATTGTTCCTTTTTACATGTAATTTAATTTAGCTTTCTTAATGAATTTGGTATCACAACACCATGATGATGCCTCAACAAATTACAACTAGTCTATGCTATAAAAATCAAGCACTCATTATGCTATATTTGGATTATTCTTGTTTGAGACAATTTATGTTCACTTGAAGGTACATTTTGTTCTACTGCTTTTACCAATACCATTGTCCTATGTTATAGTGGGCCTTTCTGGGAGATCTATATCTCCTAAACTATTCACCCCTTTTCCAAGTTTTTTTTTCAGATAACATAATTTGCTAGACAACTATGACCACCGTTTTATTTTTAGCCTTCCATTTTTTACATAATCACATTTCATTTGAATTTCAATTCTATGCAATCACACAATGGTCATAATTGAACGCAATATATTTTATCATTGAATTGGACCAATTGTACCTACGTTTTTAACTTTATAGCATTTGCAGTATTTTTGTACTATTTCAAGTTTAGAGTTTACAGATTAAAACTTGTGTTTAAATAATACCGTTCATTATACAAGATTAACAGTAAATCACTTGAGTGACATATTCATTCATTATAAAATTATGAGTTATATCCAATAAAATATCCTACAGTCACTGCAATTAGATATCTTAGTTCTTGAATTAAGATTAAACATAAATACTACCTGTGGTCCCTTAACTTAATTTCAGTTAACATTTTAGTACTTTATCTTTTTTTTTTTTCGATTTGGTCATTTATTTTAATTTTAAGTGACAATTTGATATTTTATGTTTTAAAATGTCAACAATATTATACTTAATTTTTGCAAAAATTCAAAAAACTCATAAAAAATTTCAAACAAAACTCAAAACTAATTATCATCCTCAATATAATGTAATTTCATCAAATTCATAACTTAAATCTTTAAATAGACTCATATTTTCATCTCCAACAACATCAAATAAAGAATGACAAATATGAGTTTATTTGAAGATTTGAGTTACAAATTTGATTAAATTTATTTTATATTACAAAATATAATTAATTTTATGGATTTTGTTTGAAAATTTTGATGAATTTTTGTAAAAAAAAAAAAGATAACATTGTTGACATTTTAAAACATAAAAGATCAAATTGTCACTTAAAATAAAAATAAATGACTAAATCGAAAAAAAAATAAAAATAAAGGACTAAAACATTAACTGAAATTAAGTTAAGGGATCACAAGTGGTATTTAGCCAACAATTTATATTCTAATTTCATCAAATCAAAATTCAAATAAGACTCAAAATGAAGTGTCTATTCCTGATCTAATGACTTAAGTATATCTACGACCACACGATAATTTAACTACATTTAATCTAAACTAACGTATTATTTTCAAATTATATTTTAAATTTAATTTAATAATGTAAAAATACAATCTTCATCCAACAATCAAGTCATTTCAATACTTCTAAGTGACCCAAAGAATCCAAATTCATTACATTCCTTATATGCATAAGCAATCTTTTAGATTCATGAATATCTCTACCACCACAAACAAAATCAATTATCTTGATTTGGATATTTCATGAGTTCACATCTGCCAAACCCATGTGTAAGGCAAATACATGAGCTGACTGAATCATATTTTCAAAAAGAAATTGCGAAAATTAGCCAAAAAGCCTCACAAACAAGCCTGATTATCCAAAACATGCATCTACCAAACCTCGTGTTCCAAACTTACAACCTACTCCAAAATTCTTCAATACTATTTTTTTTCCGATAAAATCAACCAGCTCAGCTCCTCAAAAGCTATATGATTAGACCACACAATTAATGTCATATATAAATCTCATTCATTTCATTAAATTCTACATCCCCATCATGATTATAAACAGTGTGTGAATTTAAATCAATTTAAATTTCAAATTTGATATTCTAATCAATTTGTCTTACCTAAAATTCAGTAATTAGTTGAATTGAGTATGTCTTTTGAAGCATAAATAAATAAAGTCAAATTAATGATTCAATCTTATTATATAATCATTGTGGTAATTACCAAGTAAAAATAAGGTAATTATTGTGTACCTAAAAATTCATTATACATACCAGAAAGTGCCAGAACTCTAATCCTTTTTGCCAACCTCTTATATTATGCTTTTGTGGGACATAATATAAACTTTTCAACCCCACAATTGAAAACCAATTGCCACAAGCCACACATTGTAAATAACTTATAACTAGCAAACAAATCAATAAACAAAAAGAGTCTTATTATTTATATAGGACACTTTCCCTTACCCTTTAATCTCATCTCTCTGTATAAGAAATTCTAAGTCTTCAAAACAAGAAGAAGGAGAAGAAAAAGTTCTAAGGTAGAAAGATGATAATGGTGGTGATTATGACGGAGATGTTCGGCGAGTACACCGCCGTGTTGACAAGGGTGACAGAACGATTTCTTTCACGAAGTGGCATGAGTTTTAATGGTCTAAGAAGTAGGAATCTTCGTTTTGCTTCCTCAAATTCTTCTTCTTTTTCTTTGGATTCATCTTCTTTTCTTGTTTACTTTTAATCAATTTTGTTAGGAAAAGAAACAAGTTTTTTTTTTCTTTTCCTTTATGTTTGAGGAAATATATATTTGTTTATTGCATAATAAATTGATGAATGTTGAGATGAAGAGTATTTCTTTGGAGGATTAGGCGTTGTTAGACTCTTGCATTTGATGTGTAATTATGACACATATTTTGTTATAGAAAATTATACTCCTTATAGTTTTGATTATTTTTCATTCATTTAATTTTCAAACTTTCCCTTACCTTGAATTATTCTTCAGCTGCAGAGGCTTGAGGTATGCCTTTATTTAAAATGTGATATTGAGTATTATTGGAAAAATAAAGCATGAATCATGCAAAGTTTTCAAATTATCCAGAAAAAAATAAAATAAGAATGGGCTTTCAAGGTTTAGACCAAATGACCAATGCATAAGATCGAATTTGAAATTGAACTTACTTTAAGGTTATCAAAATCTTCATAAACTAAACTTGTTCTTCGTTTTGGCATCAATCATACACATAATTTGACTGCTTGTTTTTGTCCTTTTTCCCTTGAGATAATTCTCTTCTTCTAGCTAATATGATAATTTAGCTGCAAAAATTAGAGTGAAACCCATTTTTTTTATTATAGCATACGCTACATCAATGCTTATTTTAGTTATATTTAGTATTTTCGATGCATACGTATATATCTTTCTTATGTGGTTTTAAATGTAACAATAATTATGACTACAATATAAAAGGTTTTAGAAATTTCCACAACTAAATTATAACTATGTCGACCATATTTTGTAATATAAGTGCAATTACAACTTCAATTTAAAAGTATGATTGTTTTCCTTTCTCAAACTCGTTGCACCATCTATGTCCCTCTATTGCCTTTTTTTAGACATTCTCTCCTATCAACAAAATATCATATTTTTTATAAATTAACAATATATTCTTAGATACCAGCAGCATACATAAAGGGGAAGACAAAACCATATATCTTGTTGTATATATGGATAATATATTTTGAATATATATCTTTCTTTTTTTATTTTACTAATTTGAACATATATCTATCTAATGAAGAATATATAATACATGCATTTTGTAGACAACAAAAAATAATAATAATAATAATAATAATAATAATAATAATAATAATAATAATAATAATAATAGAAAGTCAATTATATATATTGAAAATAAGACATTGTCATCCATTACATTATTTATCAACATGTCAATTTCTATGATATCTTATCTTTATTCTTGGAATTATTGGAAATGGAAAGGACATACCCTTGTTACGGTTCATGTGCCTTTGCAGAAAAGTGAAGTATACTAACCTCCTCAATTATACAATATATATATACCCCACGTGTTTCATGATATAAGCAAATTAAAGTCGTCTTAAATTAAAATTATGTTTTAATTTTAAAAATTAAATTTTTAATTAAAAAATAACATAATAAAATAATACAAAAAGTTCTACCAATAAACAGAGACATCTAATAAATAATAAATATTGATAATATATAACTAATATTTTAAAACTCTCAAAATTTTAACATATAATTAATATATTTTAAAATCTCCAAAATTTTAAAATTATGTACATTAATCCAACCTACACGAATTATGAGTCTATCCTTAATAAAAGGTGACTCATTTTTGCTTATGACACGACCCAGAGCGATTATATCATATGAAAATCTAAGAGCCGCATAACAAGATTCGATTATTAACATGTGTCCCTGTCAATGACTTTAATGTTTATCAAGCATGTAAAAATTAAAAACCGAAAAACCATTAATTCAAGTTATTTTCAAACGATCATGATGGATGAATTATAAAGTAAAATTTATTTTGTTTATTTGAAATGAAATAGAGATAAATACATAAATTATTTTTCTTTTATATAAAGATAACTTTTATAAAATATCTTCGTTTAATTTAACTTTTTATATTTTTAATAAATCAATTTATTAGTCATCAATAGTAGTTTAGACGTAGATTTAATTTTTTATTGAAATTATATTAATTAAATATGACAATATTTAATGATAATATGCATAATTTATTTAGTTTTATTTATATTTCATTATAGGGTTTATAGCTAATCAAAATTTCATCATTTTAATTTGGTACCACTATAGTTATCCTGTTATTTCAAGTGAAGGTCCACTAACCGATTAAGACATTCTTAAAAGCTTCTTTTACATTGATTAGTAGGATTTTCCCACCGTTTATTATCTTGTCATCTACTAATCTAAACAAAGGTCCTTATTTTGAAACTTATCTCTTCTTTCTTTTCATCATCTAAGACTGTTTGATAAAATCCAACCAAAGAGCTCAATGAAGGATTTATTGAACTAGCTATTTGGTCATGATAGATATTTATATTAGACTAAACGCAAGTAAATAAATTATTAGAATATCACATTTTTATTCAAAATTATAAGATATTAAGTATATTGATTATTTCATTTTAAACACATATTTTTATTAAATATGGGGCTTTTTATTTATATTTGATATTCTAACAACTTAAGTATGACTCCTTTCATTCATCACTTATTTTTTTAGTGGAAGTTGTTGGATTTAGAGTGTACAACTGAAATTCATTAAATTAATTATTCTTTGAGGAATTTGAATTCAAAAATTACTGATTATAATTAATATCAATAAATGAAAAAAAAAAACTATAAATTGGAGACCATAAATTTAACATGAAAAATTGCGTTTTAAAGCAAAGATAAAAACTATGAGTCATTGAGACAAAAAAATAACTTCAATACGTCAAATAATGAGTATAACCAAAAGTTTATCCAATAATACTAAATAACAACAATCATCACGTTACGATAATAACAGAACACCTCCACAAAAGTTGACATTACAAACTAACTTTTAAATAAGGTAAAACTATTAATAAAAATATTAGAATATCAAATACAGTGAGTGAACAACGTACTAAAATTTCAACTGAAACAAACAAATTTGTCAAACCAACAACAAGCAACTGTATCAAAAAAATCTCTTTCTCTCTTGGTTGCTACTCTTTTATTTGGATGCCTCTCAATTTTCACGCACCGCTAATGCTACTGTTACTGAATATTTGTTTGGCTTTTATATAATAGAGATTATACAAAACACGTGTGGGCTAAGCTCATCTCGCACACACATAATTTATTTTCTTTCTTTCTTTTAATTGGTGACTTGAGGAGGGATCCACCCAATAGAAGCACAATCATCCACATACACTTGTATTGTTAACTCACATACCAAATGGGCATGTTGTTTGGCCACCACAATGTTACGACGATTGTTTGGATGGGGAAAGTTATGGGGCTGAAGTTATATGATTGTTTGGATTGGCAAAGCAAGCTCCCCTGTCTATTGTAATTTGTGTTAAAACAAATAATAAACAAAGAGAAATTTAAATAGCACAATTATAACACAAGAAGATATTACGAAGATTTTAAAATCTTAACAAGAATCATGACCATTGTCTAGTGATATTTAGATAATAACTGATTTTTTTTACAACACAAACTTCTAGTGATATTTAGATAATAACTGAATTTTTTTTTACAACACAAACTTCTATGCAATACTCATGGTCCTTAGTACATTTATTCTCTAAAAAAAATATTTGAATTACATTTCGCAATACTCTGACACAAGATAATAAAATAATCAAATGCAAATTTAAAGTATTTCAAACAAATGAATCTTGTAATAAAGAACTTGAATTATATATATATAACTTTGACATCTTTCTTTACAATACTAAACAATATGATCTTATTTTAACATGTATTATTTCAATCAATTCTAGAAAAGTCCACTTAAGTGCAAAGTCTTTCCTCGATTGACCCTTTTCAAACAACATGTTTCTAGTATCACCTTTTTTTTATGTAGAAGATCAGACAATGTTGCAACCACGTAACATACTAAGAATTTTATTTCTCTAGACTAAACCAAAAGTTTTGATACTAAATGTTGGAAAAAATAGATATAAAGAAATTTAAAAAACACAATCACAACACAATAATACAATGTGAAAATTCCAAAACCAGATAAAAAAACCATAACCATTTTCAATTCATATAATTCTTCCTCTTAATTCAATATGGTGTCAGACATTTTCTAGTCTTGAATACCTCCTTGTTCTTGCCTTTTCCTTATTTTTTTCTTCCTCAATGGTTGAAATCCCTTTCTCTGAGAATCCATCTTTGGTTGTCGTTAACCCATTATTGGATAACAAGAATTACAATTCATGGGCACGCGCAATGAAGGCCGCATTAATCTCCAAGAACAAATTAAAATTTGTCGACGACACCTGTCTTCAACCGGCATATGCGCATGTTCTTCACGATCCATGGGTTCGCTGCAAAAATATGGTGCTCTCTTGGTTGCAATGCTCGATTTCCGATAGTATCACTCAATCAATTCTTTGGATCGACAACACACACACCGTTTGGAAAAATCAGGAAAATTGACTCTCTTAATGTGACACTTTCAAATTTTCAGATATCCAAGATGATCTCACAAGACTTCAGCAAGATAATCTCGACATTACCAACTATTTCACCAAATTAACATCTTTATGGGATCAATTTGTTTCGACTCACTCGCAACTGCACCTGTGCAATTCAATGCACTTGTGGGGCTGCTACTGACCTTAGAGAATATAAGAATGAAGATCAGGTCATAAAATTTCTCAAAGGTTTGAAAGAACAATTTTTCAATGTTCGTTCCCAAATCATGTTTCTTGAGCCCCTCCCTTCATTGGATAAAACATTTTCTTTAGTTATTGGTCAAGAACGAAAACTCAATGTTCAACCATCCTCTGATTCTGCCCCTAAAAATCAAGCTATGGCCATGCAAGTTCAAATTATCACTATAATGGAGGAGGAAGGGGCAACAACAATTCTAATAATCGAGGTAAAGGATGCAATAATTCTGGGTTTGGTTGTGGTCAATATCAGAATTATAATCGAATTTATACTCATTGTGGTAGAACAAACCACACAATGGAAACATGTTTTCTAAATAATGCAACTGCTTCAGATTCTCAAGATTCCTCCCCTGCTGATCAAGAGAGCACCGATGCATCTCTTACTATTATTCAAAACCAGTATAATCAAAATTCTTCAACTTCTCCAAAATAATCTTGTTTTTTCTTCATCTTAAACACCGATTCAGCCTTCACTCGCAACTAATTCAGTTTCCTCTCCATTAGGTAAGCAGATTATCTATTAGGTAATGGATACAGGTGCTACTCATCACATAACTCATAATTTTGTTCATTTTTATACTCATGTTATTGTTCAACTCATTACTATGAAATTGCCTTATGGTCAAACCATTACTACTAATATATTTCGTTCTATACCAATCTTTGAACATATTACTCTGCATGATGTGTACTATCTTTCATATTTTCATGTCAATTTGATCTTTGTAACAAAATTGATTGCCTCATATAAATGCTACCTCACCTTTACTACTGATAAATGCTTCATTTTGCATAGTTACCCCAAGAAAGTGATTGGTATAACTGATAAACATGGAGATCTCTATGTCTTCCAAGCTTAGGAAAACATATCTCTCCCTATATCTAGTAATTCTTCGAATAATACTCTTTCTGTTTCAGATTCTGCCATTTTATGGCACTATAAATTAGGTCACATTTCTGATTCTACACATAATTGTATTACTTCACATTTTCCTTTAATTTCTTACAACTTTAATAATAATTTGCCTTGTGATACATGTCAATTTGCTAAACAAATAAAGTTACCTTATCCTATTAGAACTAGTCAATTTGCACGCTAATATTTGGGGTTCTTATTTTATTTCCTCTAGTTCTGATCATAAATACTTTCTTATTCTTGTAGATGATTATAGTATATTTACTTGGATAATTTTGATTAAATTTAAAAGTGAAACTAGACATCACATCATCAACTTTGTTTCTTACATTGAAATACAGTTTCCCACTAAATTAAAGTGTTTACGCACTGATAATGGACCTTAATTTTCAATGAATGAGTTTTTCAAATCTAAAGGGATCCTACACCAAAGGTCTTGTGTTGAGTGTCCTCAACAAAATGGAATTGTATAAAGGAAACATCAACACATCCTCGATGTGGCAAGATCTCTTTCTTTTCAAGCTCACTTGCCTAAGAGTTTCAAGCACTTTTCTGTACAACATGTTATTTATTTAATAAACAGGTTACCTTCTCCTCTCATTAATAATAAAACTCCATTTACTTTACTTCACAATACACCTCCTACTTTACTACACCTCAATTTTTTTGGTTGTTTAGGTTATACTTCCATTTTAAATGCTCATAGAACAAAATTTGAGCCACAAGCTATAAAAACTGTCTTTTTGGGTTATAGGGATGGTATTAAAGGATATTTCTTATATGATTTGCAGACTAATGATTTTTTTTGTTTCTAGAAATGCTATCTTTTTTGAACAGGTTTATCCTTTCTCTGTTGTTACAAATGATACTCCTACACCTATTATCCCTCAACTACATTCTGACATTACATACCTTGAACCCCTTGATTATTTTCATAATCACACCAATCCAACCCCTCATCATGATGTTAACACTAATATTGACCACCCTACTCAAACCATTAATCATGGACAACCTATTCAAATAAGTACCATACGTTATCCCCTTAGACATTCAACTAGAATTACAACCAGGCCAAGCTATCTAAATGATTATTATTGTGAACTTCTTAGGAAACCAACCCACAAACAAATCCAGTCTTCTAACTGTCTATTTTCTTTATGTTCTGTTTTACTTCATGATAATTGCAATACCTCTTATAAAAAAAATTTGTTTAGTTGTTTCTTCTATAATTGAACCTAAGACTTATACTCAAGCATGTAAACAATATTGTTGGAAAATTGCTATGAATAATGAATTGCACGCCCTTGATTCTACTCATACTTGGTCTATTGTTGATCTACCAAATGATAAGACTCGTATTGATTGTAAATGGGTCTACAAAGTTAAACATGCACTGATGGCTCGATAGAGAGATATAAGGCCAAATTAGTGGCCAAGGAATACACTTAACTTGAAGGTGTGGATTTCTTTAACACATTTTCACCTATTTCCAAATTAACAATTGTAAGAATTGTTCTTGCCTTTGCTTCTATTAAAAATTGGTTTTTAGAACAACTTGATGTAAACAATGTTTTTTACATGGTGACTTGCATGAGGAAATTTATATGACCATATCTCTAGGTTATAAAATTCCTAATGACAGTAATGGAACTACCAATATCTGAAAGCTTCATAAATCAATTTATGGCCTTAAACAAGCTAGCAGACAATGGTACTTCAAACTCTCTAACTCCCTTACCTCTCTTGGTTATACTCACTCCACTATTGATTTTTCTTTATTTATGAAATATTTTAATGATCATTTCATTGCATTGATTATATATGTTGATAACATAGTGCTCACAGGTAATGACTACATTGAAATTCAGCAGGTAAAATCATATTTAGATGAAAAATTCAAAATAAAGGATCTAAGTTGTATTAGATATTTCTTTGGCATTGAGGTTGCTAGATCACCAAATGGTATTATTCTTAACCAACACAAATATACACTAGAATTAATAGATGAAACTGGCCATCTAGCCATCAAACCATCTAATACTCCTTATGACTCTTCTCTTAAATTACATTGTATTGATTCTCCTTTCTATGAAGATATTACTCAATATAGGAGACTCATTGAGAGACTTATTTATCTTACTACAACTCGGCCTAACATAGCATTTGTTGTTCAGCAACTGAGTCAACATGTCTCTCAACCTCGACTTGTCCATTATAAGGCTGCAACTTGCATCCTACAGTATTTAAAATCTTGTCTTGCAAATTACTTATTTTATTCTTCTTTCACTGATTCATGTCTTTCTGGTTTTGCAGACTCAGATTGGGCTACGTGTCCAAGCACTAGGAAATCTGTCACATATTATGTTGTCTTCTTAGGCTCATATTTAATCTCTTGGAAAGCAAAGAAACATTCCACTTTTTGAGGTCCTGTTCTAAGGTTGAATATTGCGGCTTGGCCAGCCTAACCTGTGAAATACAATGGTTGCACTACCTCTTCAAAGACATTCACATTACATTCAGCAAACCAACATTTGTTTACTGTGACAACCAACCAACAATTTACTTGGCTCACAACCCAATATTTCATGAATGAACCAAATATATACAAATTAATTGTCATATCGTTCGTGAGAAAATTTACCTTGGCCTCATAAAGTTGTTCCCAATATCGTTCGTTGCTCAAATAGCAGACTTGTTAACGAAGTCTCTACTGAAACCAGCTTTCATGCAACTATTGTCCAAGCTTGGTCTATTTGATGTGCATCGTCCAGCTTGTGGAGAGTATTAAATATAAGTTAGTCTTTGTTTATCTCTACTAATAACTTAATTTAGTTTAGGTTGTTTCGTAAGGTCTGCTAGTTTTGGTTCCATTTGTATATATATAAGACTTGGGTCATCTTTCAAAGAGAGTTTGTCAATTCATATAATTCTTCTTCTCTTAATTTGAACGAATCTTGTAATAAAGAACATGAATCATATATATAACTTTAACATATTTCTTTCTTTTCAATGCTAGACAATATGAGACTATTTCAACATGTATTATTTCAATCAATTCCAGAAAAGACCACTTAAGTGCAAAGTCTTTCCTCGATTGACCTTTTTCAAACAACACTTTTCTAGTATCACCTTCTTTTTTGATGTAGAAGATCAGACAATGTTGCAACCATGTAGCATATAAGAATTTTATTTCTCTAGACTAAACCAAAAGTTTTGATACCAAATGTCGAGAAAAAAAATAGACATAAAGAAATTTAAAAAATGCAATCACAACACAATAATACCATGCGGAAATTCCAAAATTAGATTAAAAAAAAAAATCACAACTATTGTCTAGTGTCAACCTACCCATGGTCTCAAGTACACCCATACATTTTAAATAAAATACATGAATTACATTTCACAACACTCTAACATAAAAACAAAAAACAATTATAAATTTAAAGTATTTTTGACCGATATATCTAGTAATAAAAAACTAAAACCATATATAGTTTTGTCATCTTCCTCTAGATATGAAATGTAAACTATTTCAACCTATTTTATTTCAATCAACTTGTGCAGTTGATTTTATGTTTTGAGACATAATTATTGAACAGTGACAATATCATAAGTGCTACACGGTCTGATTTGATTTGATTAATTATGTGCTAAACTATCATTATGAAAGATATTTTGTTACTCAGTGGAAACTATATTGCTTGTATTACAATTCTTTATCCATGTTACAACTTCAAATGCAATTCCTGGAAAGCTGTACGTGTAGAATCTTTCTTCTAAGAAAATGATGATAACTTAGGGAATAAAAGATGCAAGTTACTCCGTAAAAAAAAATGCATGTGACATGCATGTTCTTTTGCTAGAGAATATATATTAGTGTTTTCCTCGTGTGAATTTGGTATTTAACTAATTAGTTTTCTCATGTGATTGGTAATTTCAATTTATTTATTTACTTTTACAAGAGTAATTTGAATATCCAACTTTAATCATTAGATTCCTTACATAATTGCATTCCCAAATGTATTGTCAACTTAAAATTATGAAATTTACCGACACTTCAGTTATTTATCTTTTTTTTCTTTTCGATTTGGTCATTTATTTAATTTTATTATAAAAATATAAAAAAATGAAATATGAGTTTATTTGAAGATTTGAGTTATAAACTTGATGAAATTTGTATTAAATTGAAGATGATAATTAATTTTATGAGTTTTGATTGAAAATTTTGATGAATTATTGTAAAAAAAGAATAACATTGTTAACATGTTAAAACATAAAAGATCAAATTATTTACTTAAAAATAAATAAATGACCAAATCAATAAAAAATAAATAAATGACCAAATCAAGAAAAAATAAATAAATGACTGAAATGTTATATGAAATTAAGTTAATAAAATGCATGAACAATTATGACTAAATTTTATTTCTCATAGGTACATATTTCTCATAATTCACCGTGATAAATTAGTAGAATATGAGTAGGATACCACATTGGACATGGTGAAGTATGTTATAATATTTAATTAAATTTAGTAAGAGTAAAATTTAAATTTTACAATAAGTGAGTGAGACACACTAATATACATTATATTGAGACATTAGTGGAGTGAGATTTTTGCCTTTTCTCAAACCATGGTGAAGAAAATAAAATTGTTTCGAATGAGTATCCCACATATCAGGTGGCAGGGTCCTGC
>NC_021161.2:38772770-38778089 GCF_000331145.2 Cicer arietinum
GAAAATATATATACATCTATATGTAACATTTTATACATCTCATAGTAGTAATTGTTTTACTTTTTTCAATGTGTAAATTGAATATGTTCAATGATATGTGTGGATTTTGTTGTTGATGAACTATGATCTCCACAATTTTTTGAATCTATAAATTATTCTAGACATTTATTATTGATGTACTACAAGAAAAATGTATCCGGAAAATATAGAATTATTTATAAGGAAAATGTAAAATAATGGACACAAAATTATTTAGTTTATAGTGACTGTATGCTTGTAAATGCAATAGTTGAAATTGAAAATTAAAAAAAAAAAAACAAATTATTATCATTGCAATAAATATATTATTTTTTAATTTTCATTTAGTAAAAAAAATGTATCCATCTGTACCATGTGAGAGTCGTTTATTGAATATTAATGTGACATAGTGTCATGTGGTGGTGTTAACGTACCATCATCATTTAATATAGTGTTCTCATATAACAGTGTCGTTCTTTGTACAAAGAAGATAAATATTTTATATGTCACTCATATTTTTTTAACAAAAAGTTGAAGTTATAAATTAAAATAGAAGAAATTTGATTTTGAAGAAAAAAAAAACTAAAAATTATTTCATAAACTCTTACTAAAATTCTATATAGTTACATAAATTAAACATATATTTTGAAGTAAGAAAATCAGCCAGTACATTCATTGAATCATTCTCGGACTTATTTTAACTCATTTTACCATATTGTCACTCATTTATAATAATATTGAAATATGAGTCTTAGATACTTCAAAATATGACTCTTGGATTCTTTACATCTTGCCCAATGTCCAAAAGCTATAAGCTCGGTGACATTATTTTAAATGATGGTTTGCTTATTTTTTCTTAAAATTTATTTTAAATTTAAAAGATATTGAAGACTTTGTGTGTGTTAATAATTATGGTGTAAAGACAATGGAATAATTGCTAGAGATAATGCATTTTTAGAGCCTAACGAAATTTGAAATCAAAGACATAATAATAAATAGCACTCCAATAGAAAGGTGATGATTATCTCTACAAGAACTTTAATTCAACAATAAAATAATTTATAATGTAATGCATGTCATAACACTTATAAACACTTTTTTACATCATATATTCATCATATGTAAAACTCTCAATACATACTTTACATCTTGAATTTGACATCTTGACAAACTAATTCAGTTCTACAAAACTTAGAATTGAATTAAATCTAATTCAGTTCTACAAAACAAACTGATAAGATGAAGAATGTTTCTTACATTTTTTTTCAATAATTTTAAATTTTTATTAATAGTAAGGTTGAACCCAACATTATATAGTGTTAGCTTAACTATAATAAGTTAGATTAATTAATTTTCGGTTAGTTTGTAGTTAGTTACATTTATGTTTTTGCTCTCTTGTGTACATAAATGTATATATATAGCTTGTAATGGCTCAATGATGATTAATCAAAACTTTTATTCGTCCATCAATAATAGAGAATTGAGTTCCAATTATCTTTAGATCTTCATCACATTAAGATATAGTGAGCAAGTTTTATTGATAAATTTGAATCCAAAAAAAGCTAATATTTTGAAAATTCTTTGAGGAGTTACGTTCTCTACTGTATCACGATTAACATAGTAAAAACTCACGTATTTTCTTCAAATGAATTCTAAAAAATACTCCATTTTTTAATTTTCTAATTTGCAATACTCCATTTTTTTTATTTGAAATTTCCCTCAATTGGATTCTCAAAATTAACATGTGGCTTCTTCTTGTTTTTTTAATTGAGAAAAAAACCCATGTACGTTTGTTTTTTTTTTTTTTGATTGTCTACACCTACTCATTTGCAAAGCCCACTCGCATGGGGTGGTACACGTGAGGTCACTTCTAGTGTCCAAAAACATCATTTTTTTTTTACCAATTAAATATTCTACCAAGAGTTAAGGCTTTTGTCTAGAGGGCCTCCAAATATTGCTTATTTTTAGAACTCTAGTTGCAACAAAAAGGTATTATATGTCTCCCTAATTGTGTTCATTGTGATTGTGGTATGGAAAACTTGTGGCACCTTTTAATTACATGTCCATTTAGTGAAGAATATTGGTACGATAGACTTGTGGGGACTATAGTCACATTCTTATTTATACAGATGATTCTTTCAAACATTTTTGTTTCACTCTCGTAGAAAGTAATAAACTTGATAGTGAAGTATATTTTACATTAACTCTTTAGAGTATTTGGTGTGCTTGAAATACAAAATATTGAGAAAAAAAATAGATTTATCTTCTTGTTAAATTGTGAAAAAATGACATAATTTCTTTCATGATTGGATCCAGGCGAAGAAGCAAGTTGATCTTGTGGTAACTACGTATCAACATGATTATATGAATAGATGGTAGCCCCTTTTCCATTGGTTTTTATAAATATAACATTGACACACAAAAATTTCAACAGTTGAAAAAAAACTAATTTTTATATGTGTATTTGGGATCACTACAACAACTTTTGTCCAAGTGAGAATGGTTTGGACTGTTTTTTACTCCTTTTTGTCTATCTACTATTGAACGGAAAGTTGTAGGTCTTCTTCAAACTCTTCAATGGATAAGAGAACTCGATCTCTAAATTATTTTTTTGAGATTATGGTGTTAGTTTTGTTATACGGTTAATAAATAGTGTAGTTATTATTTAACAACCACGACAATAATTTATTAATGGATAAAACATGCGTCGATATTATAAATATTTTTGACATAAATCAGGTATGAATAAATATAATCAATATTAATATTATAAAAATATATTACTATGATTAACTATAATTTATTTTATTTCAGATATTTGATACAAGGGACGCTGTTCTGAATTGGGCAAAAGAAATCGGTATAAAAAATAAAGTTATTGTTATTATAAGAAAATCATATATAGAGACGAGAGAGAAAGGAGGAGAAATAAATTAATATTAGGTTGTGACAAAGGAGGAAAATACAAGTTTGATGCTAGTTCAACTCGAAGTTCAACAAAAAAGTGTGATTGTCCTTTCAAGCTTAAATCAAAACCATTAAATGATGGTTCAGGATGGACAATTAAAGTAATTTGTGGAATTCACAACCATGAATTACTTGATATTTTGGAATGACATGCATTTGTTGGACGCTTAGATGAAGAAGAAAGAAAGCATGTTCGTGACTTAACAAAATATAATGTTGCACCGAGACACAAATTACTCTCGTTGCAAGACTAAGATAAGAGAAATGTTACTAAGATCTCACAAATATATAAACAGATGAGTATGATTCGATTGCACATGAGAGGTAATAGAACATAGATGCAACATTTATTCAAGTTAATTGAAGATGCAAAATATGTGCGTTGGAATAGAAAGCGTGAAGACTCTGATATTATGAGAGATATTTTTTCGACGCATCCAGATTCAGTGAAATTGTTGAATTTGTTTTCGATTGTGTTGATTATGGACAGTAACTACAAAACCAATAAATACAGAATGCCATTACTTGAAAGTGTTGGTATGACATCAACAGAGAAGACATTTGTAGTTGGATTTGCTTATTTGGAATGTGAGCGGGAAGAAAACTTTTGCTGAGCATTAGAGAGATTAAGAGAATTGTTTGTTACACAAAACAAATTTCCTCAGGTAATTGTGATAGACAGAGATCTTACATTAATGAATGCAGTTGGTATTGTATTTCTACATGTTGTTAATTTGCTTTGTCGATTTCATATCAACAAAAATATTGGAGAAATATATCTTAAAGGATAGACAAGAGTCGGTATTGAATATGATATACTAATAATTAAATATAAAAATAAATAAATAAATGCTATACTAATAATTAAACATAAAAATAAATAAATAACAATAATTAACATAATATTTAATAATTAAAATTAAATAAATAATTAATACCTAAAGCAACGTTATATATCCACCTAGTTGTTTGGTGTCATAACAGCAAGCATCTGAGAGGTAGTAATAAAGCACTACAAGTGCAGCAGTACCTCATGCATATTTATTTGTACCGTCTAAATATTTGAATAACGGAAGGTATTTCACATCAACTAGAGTACTCCCTACTAAATTCAACAGATATATCCTAATAGCACAGTTAAATCTCTCTGCTGCACATTGCCTTCTGAAGACCTCTTTCAACTAATCCAGTCTATAGTGTTCACCTCTAGTCTTTTTGGTCTCCTCCCAAATCTCTTTCGCAGTCACTCCTAATAAAGTCATGGCAAGATTACATGCTAATAATCTATCTACATCGGATGGACTGTAGAACTCACCCCCTAATAGGCAAGATTACATGCTAATTATTTGTTGCATTTTCTTTCCATACGCAATAATTTTCAACAATGGTCGCTCCTGTATACAAAAAAAATATGTGACATTAAAATTAAATATAGACCAAAAATAATAATTAATTTAAATATTCTTAATGCACTATAAATAATAATTAATTTAATATACCTCACCAAACTATAGTCTAGCTGAAAAAATTAAAAAATTAAAAGAAATAAATCACAATTAGTTATAAAATTATAATTAATTAAAATAAAAAAATAATATATATATATATATATAACTTTCGGGGAACTTGAAGTTCAAGTTCTCCGGTAACTACCCGAAATGTTAAGTCTCAAGTTTACCGGAACAAGCCTTTGTACCAGATAAGTTGAAAAAAGTTTTTTGGAAGAGTCTTCTGTACCGGATAACTTCAAAAATATGTTTTTCAGAACAGGCTTCTGTATCAGAGAACTTCAAACAAGTTTTTCGGAGTGTATCTTGTGTACCGGAAAACTTGTATTCATGTTCTTGAGAAGTTTAGAAGAAAAAAAATTCACTCTTGAGTTCCATAAGCTTGAAATGAGAAATGATAAATTTTTTAAAATTTTATTATTTAATCGGGGACAAAAACGTCATTTCATTTCTGATTTGGGGTGGTATAATTAGGGGGTATGGGATATATTTTTCTAATAATATATCCGTCTCCGTCTCTATAGGTAAGATTTTAAATTAAAAATAACAATAATTATATTTAACTTTTCCATTACATTATTTATTTATTTATTAATATATTTTTAATTAATTTATATACTTTTTTATGATTAAGAATAATTATTATAAGAAAAATATTAATTAATTCTTTTTTTAAAAGATAAAAGTATAAAAATGATATTAATTATTAATAAATTTATTATTGTTATTAATTTTTTTTAATTCCCATTGATGAATGAGATTCTATATTAAGATGGGGATAATACACAATGTATCGAGAAAAAACAAGGATTTTGTACCAGGCACC
>NC_021161.2:38778116-38783691 GCF_000331145.2 Cicer arietinum
GACAGTATTCGAATATTTGCTTGCATTTGAAAGTTTCGAAATACAGTAATGCTTCGAAAATTTGGCATTTCACGAAACTTTTGAAATGGAGTTTCGAAATTTACAAATCTTCGAAATGCAATTTGGTCTTCGAAAGTTTAGATTTTCACAAAAGTTTCGAATGTTTTATTCGAATGTTTAAGATTTTCGAAATGTATTTTAAGTTTCAAACTTTTTCAATAAGTCAAAGTTTCGAAATGTATTTTAATTTTTTTTTAAATTCAATATTTAGAATATTATTTTTAATTAAATTTGTTACTAATTTTGAAATTAGGTATCAGTAGAGTTTATGTTTCTGCTTCAAAAAATGTTATAGATTCTACAGAAAAATTAACCACTGATCAGGTATTATTATAACTACTGATGAATCATCACCAATTAAATTTTTCTTATAGCTATATAGTTAATGTTTTATTTGAAACGTATTTTGTAGGTATTTTCTTCTCGAGAAGCTGTATTTGAATGGGCAAAAGCAATTGGAAGACAAAATGGAATTTTAATTGTTACCATTCGATCAGATAAAGCAAACGGAATTAGAGGAAGAAAAGACAAATTGATTTTGGGATGCGAAAGAGGTGGAAGATATAAATCATAATCAAAAAAATCAGTAACTTGCTCTCATAAGGAAAACTGTCCATTTACTCTCAGATGTGTACCATTAAGTGTCAGTGAAGGATGGAAAATTAGTGTTCGTTGTGGGACACACAATCATGAATTACTTGATACTGTAACCGGTCATTCCTATTTGGGGCGTTTAAACAAAGAAGAGAGGAAATTTGTCAATGATATGACAAAGTATAAGCTTGCACCCAGATTCATTCTAAATGCTTTGAAAGTGAGAAATGAAACCAATGTCACTATTCCCAGTCAAATATATAAAGCAAAGAGTACTTATCGATCATCATTGAGAGGTCCGTACACAGAAATGCAGCATCTGTTGAAGTTAATACAACAAGAAAGTTATGTGCATTGGACAAGAAGACGGGAAAATTTTGATATTTTGAGAGATATTTTTTGGACGCATCCTGATTGTATAAAGTTGTTAAACACATTTCATTTTGTTTTGATATGTGATAACACATACAAAACAAACAGATATCGGTTACCATTACTTGAAATATTCGGTGTCACTTCTACTAGTTTGACATTTTCAGTTGGGTTTGCTTATTTGGAAAAAGAGCGACAAGATAACTTCATTTGGGAATTTGAAAAGGTACGAATGTTGTTCAAATCTGAGTCTTTGATTTCTAAAGTTATTGTGACTGATAGAGATCTTGCCATGATGAATGCGATTAGTGTTGTGTTTCCTACTTCAATACATTTGCTATGTCGTTTTCATATTGAAAAAAATGTTGGGGCAAGATGCAAACAATATGTCAAAAAGGATAGACAAGAAGAAGTAATGGATTTATGGAAAAAGATTGTCTATTCGACTAGTGTGGAAGAGTATGATCATCATTTGCAACAATTTGAGATATTGTGTGCCGATATTATTCTTTTTGTTGATTATGTGAAAGATTCATGGTTAACACCTTACAAAGAAAGGTTTGTCAACGTTTGGACCAATAGAGTGATGCATTTGGGGAACACAACATCTAACAGGTATTTTTAAAATATGAATTGTGTTGTTTTAGCAAACATGATTTACTAGTTTATGTGATTTGTTTTAATTTGTGTTATTTAATTTATTTGTAGAGTTGAGTCTGCTCATTGGAGATTGAAAAACATGCTTCAAACTAGTTTTGGTGATTTGTGTAAAAGCTGGGATGCAGTGAATATGATGTTGAAGAACCAAATATGTATCATTCAGTCTTCTTTTCAGAAAACCATCAAGGATGTTGAGCACGGGTATAATTCACAATTTTTTCAAAATCTACATCACTGTGTATCAAGAAAGTGTATGAAATTAATTGATAACCAGTTGGAAAGGGTGAAGATTGTAGGCACTAACAAAACAGAATGTGGTTGTTCAATTAGAACAACTCATGGATTACCATGTGCTTGTGAGTTGGCTAAGTTGCAGATAAATGGTAATGCTATCCCTTTAGATAGCATTCATGATTTTTGGAAACAGTTAAGCATTGCACATGAATTAGAGGATGAAGAATCTTTATCAGATTATGACTTTTCTGAAGAGTTGGAAGCAATGAAAGCGTACATGAAGACACACGATATTATAAGTCAAAGGATATTCAAGGCAAATGTGCGTGAAGTTGTATTTCCACATACCACATCAATACTTGCACCACCAGAGAAAGTCAGAACCAAAGGAGCTGGTAAAAAGAAAAAAGAATTTGATACTCCTCGTGATCCTTCATATTGGGAGTATGTTGATGCCTCTCAAGAATCTGCAAAGACAAGGCAACCATCTCAATCATCTCAACGTTCTGCAAGGCCACAATCTCAATCATCTCAACATTCTTTTAAGACACAATTTCCTACTTATATATGTCTGTATATTGAGGACATAGTAGATGTTGTGGTTGATGGAAATTGTGGGTTTCGTGCAATTGCAGCATTGCTAGGTTGGACCGAAGAATCTTGGGCTTTAGTTCGACCACAATTGGATAAAGAGATTGGTCTACATAAAGATGTTTATTCTAATGTTTTTTATGACAATGTTGAATCAGTGCGGAACTCATTGAAAATATCAAAATTGGGTGCTCAAGGAAAAGATAAGTGGATGTCTTTACCAGACTTGGGTTACGTGATAGCAACACTATATAATGTCATATTGGTGTCGTTGTCTCGTAATCTGAATATGACATTTTTCCGGCTAAACAAATCACCATTGAAAGAGACTTTTGTTCACTCTTTACTAGCAATTGGATTTGTTAACGATAATCATTGGGTACAGGTAAAATTAATGCTTAATGTTGTTAAATTAATGTTAAAAAATTTATTATTCAGATAAATTAATTTGTAACCTTTTTTTTATTCAGATCAAATTGAAGTCTGATTGTCTTTTGTCACCTACGTCACAAAAATGGAAAGACTTTTGTAGTGACACAACAAAGAGTTGGGAAGTAGCTTATGCAGCACGTATGAAGCATTGGGAACGCATTGATCCATCATTTATCAGATCATCTTGTATTTCATTAAATGAAGATTAGAATATGTTGTGTATCACTGTTTATGGATTATTATAATATCTTGTTTTTTAATTTTCAGTATCTTTTATTATGAATTAACTTAAAATAAATGCGGATTAACATAACACATAACACAATAATCACAAAATATCACATAATCACTAAACATATCACATAATCCCAAAATATCTCAAATTACAGTACATAACACATAATATATCAAATTACTAAACATCGTACATAAGACATAACTCACTTAAAATCTCATGAATTTCACTAAACGGCTCTACCAAATTAATGCTTCTACGTACAAGCTCAACTGTTCTACGATCTCGGTCAGAAGATGATGGATCAGCATGTGCAGCAGATGATGTACCCACATGTGCAGCAGATGATGGATGGTCAGAGGATGTACCCGCATGTGCAGTAGACTGAGGAATGATCAGAGGATGTAACACAGACATGTACCATGGATAATAGTCCTCAGTGACCTCTCCAGGAAAACTCGCAACATGATATAGCCTCCGAAACACCGATACAGAGGACTGCATAGTAGTCTGCCACACCCAATCTATACTGGGGGGCCTGGGAGGAACATCAGGCGGGATGCACTGAATACGACCAAATTGTCGAAGACATCGCTCCGGCAAATATGGGACTGAGACTCCACCACATCGAAGATAACCAGAGAACATCGAAATATCTTCAAACGGATGATTAGCTCGATCATCATCATATGGTGTAAACAGTACATCCTCAAGCAACAAAGCATCAAGTCTCTGCCGATAGGTCACTAATCCACCTTCAACAGCATGTTTTGCAATCCACCTACATGCTCTTGGAAGATGTGCAGGAACCGCACCTCTATCGCCCCGCTTACAGATCCTAGGGAAGTGTTCGTAGATCCAGCACTGCAACATAAGTAACATAATACAACTTAATTTAAATACATAAGTAAAATAATACAACTTAATAAATAAAATAATTAAATAAATGGATATACCTGTAAAAGGGTCATGTAACCTCCCAACTGTCGAGTGTCGTGGACAGCCCCATCTCCCATGTTGTCATAAAGGAAAACCAATGCCGCGGCAGCCCACGAATAGTGTCGACAACGATCTAAATCAATAAATAAACTAATGTATTTCGCCTCCACACGCGTATGCGTTTTATCGGCGAAAATTGTGCTGCCAACTAAATGCAATAGATACGTTCTAGCCGCACACTCAAACTGATTAGTTTGAATGAGACGACTATATAAGTCACGCAACCACTGCAATCTATATCGGGCACATTTATTAAAATTAATCTCAGCTAGAGATTCCTCCCAAGTTGCACCTAAGTACTCATGTGCAGCTCTCGCAACATTATTAGTGTTCATATTCACAGGTGCATCAAAAAATTTACCATTGGGTGATATGTGAAGGAGAGTCGCGACGTCGTCTAAAGTAATAGTCATCTCTCCAAATGGCAAATGAAATGAGCTGGTTTCCCTGTGCCATCTTTCAACAAATGCGGAGATGAGACCAACATCAACCATAGTGAGGTAGGCCGAAGACAGGGGTAGCAGCCCATATTCCCGAATCCAATGCTCTACAGGATGTGGCACAGGAACTTCGAAAAACTTCTTCAACTTCAATCCATGAGTAATTACTTTTAACAGTCCACGATCCTGCGAGTAATTACAAAGTAATTAATTAATTAAATAACCTTAAATAAATAATTGAATCAACTTAAACAAATAATTGAATAAATAAATTTAAATAAACAATTAATTAAATAAATAAATAATTCAATAAATATATTTAACTAAACAAATAATTAAATCAACTTAAACAAATAATTGAATAAATAAATTTAAATAAATTTAACTAAACAATTAATTATGTATAAATTTAACTAAACAATTAATTAAATAAACTTAATTTAATAATTAAATATATAAATTTAAATAAACAATTAAATATATAATTGAATAAATATATTTCAATAAACACTTGAATTAAATAGACTTAAAATGCCTCAAATTGAAATATACTTCTCCTTCCCATAGCCTCTGAGCCACGTGGTGCTCATATTGTGTCAACACATGTCTCAACTGTTGGGGTTGATTGCAAGTCCCACATCCTTTAGTGTGTGAGAATAAGGAGAAGGCCAAGGCTATATATTGGATTTTAGTCCTTTGTTTTCAAATGCACCAGTCAGCAATAGCACTTTAAGCTTGTATCTGACTTAGTTTAAATATTTGCTTTGTAAGAGTGTGGTTGTACTGGGGTGTGAGTGAGAGAAGTCTATGTGTTGTAACAATTTTCACATAGTATTAATTCTCTGGTTGCCGGTTTAGGCAGCGGCCGTGGTTTTTTCTCCGGTTTTGGAGTTTCCACGTTATATTCTTGTGTTGTGATTGTGTCTTAATTTTTTAACTTATGCTATTTTTCCCAACA
>NC_021161.2:38785424-38791683 GCF_000331145.2 Cicer arietinum
TGCCTAATTTGACGATTTGCTTCGTTTCGTCGTCTATTTGATGATGTTGGTGGAATTCTCTCTGCACCATCACCACCTCTATCACCACCTATAATGTTGCGAATAATTTGGCCGAAGGCACCTCTCATCCTAGGCACTGCAACATATAAATATATAAATATTAAAAAAAATTATAAACAATAAAAAATCAATGTAACAATATATAAATAATGTTTCCCAAGATAATATATAAACAATATATAAATAATATTTCCCATTTAGTTTCAAAAAAATTATAAATAATATATAAAAGTATGTTTCGAAACTTTGTAGGAATCCAAACTTTCGAATAGTATTTCGAAACTTTCCCAAGACTTTCGAAACTTTCCCTCAACTTCGAACATTTTTCAGGCCTTTCGAAAGTTTCCCTGGCCTTGCATTTCGAATCTTTCTACATTCAAGAAACTTTCGAAAGTTTCTTGTTTCGAAGATTTCAAAATATTCGAGGAATGCATTTCGAAGATTTCAAATTCAAGTAAACTTTCGAAAGTTTCTTGTGTTTCGAATCTTCCAAATCTTCAAGGGATGCATTTCGAAAGTTTCGAAAATGAACTTACTTTTGCGTTTCGAATCTTTCAGATCTTCGAAGGTTGGGTTGAATCTGGATCGAATATTTGAAATTTTCGAATGACTTGATGAAAAATATGGGTAAATTTTTTGTTTGGTTTTTATAGGTGAGATGGAGGGTAAATTTTTTGTTTGGTTTTTATAGATGAGATGGAGGGTAAAATAGTCTTTTAATCATGATTGAGGGGATGGCATGTAAAATTGGGGGGGGTGCCTGGTACAAAACTCAAAAAACAATAATTATGGGAAACAGTTTAAATGGAGATAGTACAGCGCATTGTTGAGATTCCTAGGGATCCCATATTCAAATATTCATGGCATTATGTGACATGGTTTTCATCTTTTTTTTCCTTTTTTCTGAAGATCTTCAAGTTTTTTTTTTATACAAAAAAAATTTATTGGAATATTATTTTAAGGTGTGCACCGAAAATTTTAAAAAAAGTTTTAAGATATACAAGCTTAAAAATATATATTATCGAAAAATTTGAAAAAAAAAATTCGATAAAATAGAGTTTATAGAAAAACTTAGGGTTTGTTTGATTTATATTGAAAAAACACTATTTGAGTATTTTAAAATTTAAAAACTAAAAAACTTGTTTGGATTACTTGTTTTTAAAAACTGTTTTATAAAACTATTTTTAATATTATACTTTTTAAAACTAAAAAAGCAAAACAGATAAATTGTGTTTTATTTTTCATTTTTCAGTTTTTTTAACTCTGTAGTAAAAAATTGTTTTAAAAATTAGAGTTGTCAAACATATTTTTTTTAATTTTATTTTTAAAAACAATTTTCTAAAACTTATTTATAAAATAGTTTTCAAAAACTAAAAAGTAAAACACAATCAAACAAGCCCTAAATTCATAAGTTTTCCTGTGCGCACTAATTTTTTAAATTTTTTTATTATTTTATTATTTTATTTATTTTTTTGAATTTTAATAGATATAGATAACTATCGAAAAACTTAAAAAAGAAAGTATTTTCGTAATGTGTTGTACTCTAAAAATGTTTGAATCAAGTTTTTCGATAGTTCTGGGTCAATTTTTTCATAAACGACATATAAATCGAAAAACTCTTTTGAAGTTTTCCGAAGTGTAACTTCTTTTTCTAAGTTTTTTGGAGTATATGTTGTGTACCAGAAAACTTAAAAAAAATTCGGATCAAATTAATAAAAAAATCTCTCATTTTTTATCGAAAAATGTCAAATGATGGAATAGTAAAAATTTATAAATTTTAATATTTTTACGAGATCAAAAAAATTATTTCCTTGCATTTATATAGTAAAAGTGCGTAAAATTTCCCCTTTCTTAAACTCAAGCCCATGGAATAGTCATCAAACGGGCCCCAAATATTTTTGGGTTGGGCTAGATGGACCAAAGAGCTACGGTGATTTTGAGTCCCACTTATTAAACTTCACAGTTCTGTAACTTCTGTTAACCAAAAAATAAAAAAGTTCATATAGTTTTTATGTTAGTGAAAGGGTCGATAAACAGCTTACGAAAAAAAAGGGTTGATAAACATTTTTTTTCAGTATATTTTTATAGAAAAATAACTTTTATTCAAATGTTAAAATCAAAATAATATAGTTTAATTGATCATAAGTTAGAACATTCATCATTTATATTTTGAGATTAATACTAATAGTTAAGAAAATCAAAAACACGTTAAAGATATAGATAAATATTGTAAAAATCAATGGGAGATTACCAAATCAAAAATTCAATCCTAATAACTAAATTAATTTTTTCCACATATGCTTAATGGTCAACAATAATGCGAGATCTACCATCTTTAATCTCATTGATCGACAAAAAATATTTGTTAATGTTCGCTCATATCAAACCATATGTGGTATCTCACAAGAACAATTTAGCCATGTGTTGACAATATGTAAGGCTGAGAGGCGGTTGAATTTTAGTCATATCTTTGATAAGCCCTTTACCCAAACTATGGCTTTGACAAAATTAATTTTTCTTTCAATAAACACATGGAGTACAAACTTGAAATAAACTAAAACGCCACAACGAGATGGGAAACCAAAATGCTACACCAAGACAAGGAATATCACAACGCCACACTTGGACGACAAAAATACAAACAAAACGAGAAGAAGAAAAAAACCTCAATATACATAGAAACAACTTATTTAACTAAAATGGGAGAAAAATGAAGTAAATGGAATGATTTCAAGTCAAAAAATGACATTAAACCACTCTTCTCAATAAATGAATAAGAAAATAGTGTTAAGTAGAAGAAATATAAGTGGGCAGCGCTAGATTATTTTTGCTTTACAGTGATGAGATCGTTATGGTTATTTTTCCTATGGTCTTCCTTACTTAAAGTGTTGTGTAGGTTGGGACCTCTTGTTCCCCAAGTCCTCGCCTCTACGTCTTTATGAGTTTTCTGATATTGATTGGGCTAGTTCCTTAGACATGTGTCGTTCCATCACTTGACTAAGTTTTTTTGGGCTTCTCGTTAATTTCTTGGCGTTCTAACAAACAAACCGCAATTTCTTGATCTACTAGTGAAGTCGAATAAAGAGCCCTTGTGTCTGGTACTTATGAATTGAAATGACTTCTCTAATTTGAAGGTCGAGTGTTCTTGTGTCCCACTTCAGCGATAATCAAAGTGCCCTTCACATTGTCGTCAATCCCATTTTTCACGAAGATACCAAATTTCTCGAGATCGACTGTCGCTATGTGCATGAAAAGGTTCAATCTAACATCAGTTTCTTGCTCCTTTTTTCATCTTAAGAACAGGTGGTTGATTTCTTCACCAAAGTATTGCATCCTAAGCCTTTCTTTCAATTAGTTCCAAGCTAAACTTGATCGGTATCTACCAAAGTTCTAGTTGGGGGAGTGATAAAGCCACATAATTCAACTGAGTATATGTATAAGAGAGCTTGTAACCATTCATTTTATGCAAGTATCAATATAGCTTGTATCTTGTTTTCTCTATAATATGAGAAGTTTTCATCTGATCCAATCTTTATCAATGGATTCTTTCATCTTGATTATATCTTCAAGACTAAATTAAGCAACATCCTTGTATCTATTAGTGCAAAAGTGGTTTTAGCTACAATCATCTTGCTGATGTTTTGATGATAGTAAAACAAGCAAATAAAGAACAAGTATCCCTTAACTGTATTTGCTAAGTGTGCATATTAAGTTAGAAGACAAAAATTTATATTAATGACTTTATATTTTAAGATAGCATAAATTATGAGTAAATTAGGGTTACTATTATCACCTAATAAACAAGTAAATATGTTTACTAATAGAACAATTCATAACATAGCAATAAGAAGCATTGTAACAAGCATCTGATAATCTATTGTCTGAGTTAAAGCAATAAAGAGAAAGCAAACATAAGTCAATGATTGACCATCTAATTGCAAAAGAAAAGAGCGCTACAATGATTATCTGCCTCTGACTAAAGACTCATGCCGATCCTCCAACTTAAAGGTAAAAAAAGAAAGCTCTAAATGAAGTCTCTAATAAAGTCAATGTTCTAGTACAAGTTAGATCATTTGATGAACAAAGAATTAGAATCTACTAAACAAGTTCACAATGATTTTGAATAATCTATTGAAGTTGTGTTTGACTATGTTAAACGCTCATCATTGAATCTGATTACATGATCACTGTGATGATTATGCGTCTGAAATTCTAATAAACCAATTGATCATATGTTCAATTATTCAAGTCAACACTTTGGTATAGTCAACACTTTGATAATAAGTAAACATTCTTACATCCTCTGCTCGTTAAGGATGGGCATTTCCTCTGACTGAAGAAGTGCATGACATCCTCTCAAATTTGTCGTCTTAAATGAAGATACGATGAATAAATTATAAAGATATATATGAACATGTCTTAAAGATTAATTTGTCTTAAATTTTGATCCAAGATCTCCAACGGTAACATTTTCATCGGATACTTTTCTCAATATTTAAGTAGAAAACAATCTATATGAAAATAGAGCTGAGAAGATGTAAAAGGCAATGGTTAAGAATAATTTATGTAACAGCCTGAAACACATCAAAAGTTTATAATGAATGAGAGTAATTGCTATGAAATGATACTTTTGCTCAAATAATGGGTTAAGTTTTCGATTGTACCGAGACAAAATCTCTATATAAAAGGAGAACTAGATGTAGCAAAAGTCTGTTGTGAACTAGTATAAAAATTCTTGTGTCTCTTGTCTCTCTCTGTTACTCTAATATAATTTCTTTATGATTCAATTTTACTTTCACTAAACTTGTTTTATAATCATAAATTGAATGATTTGATAAAAGAAATTATATATACTTTTGAGTAAGCAACTCAAATAATTTTCAGAAAGCAAAACACAATTCTTTTTCCCATTTCTTATATTTTCTAACACCTTAATTATTTACTATATTAAACATAAGAATGAAACATACTACTAAAATAACTTAATTATTCTTGATCCAAAATTTGTCACACTTATAGTTGGGGTCAAACATATCATTTGCCTTACTTCATCTTTTTTTCTATTTTTTTTTCATTATATTTTCTTTCTCACCTCATTATGGCCGACCAATAAACTTAAAGACATAAAGCAGAAATTAAAATGAGACTCTTTAAAAATTAACAATGATAAAATCAAAAGTGTTTTAAATTTAATTATTTTTGCATTATTAAAATATTTTATTTTGAAAGATACGATATTAAAAAACTTAAAAATAAATATTAAATACATTCCTATGATTGAGTAATTTTTAATTGAATTAATTAATATCAAAATTAGAGAGTGGAATTTATACTATAAATATTAAAAAACTTGATACTAAGAAAATTAATAACATTTAAATAAGTCAAAATATAAATTTAATATTTAAAAATATTTGAGGCTCAAGAGAGCGGCATCTCTTTTTTTCCTCATCATTTATTTTTTGTGTTTCTCATTTTCCCTATACATTATTATACTAGTGTAAGTGAGACAAATAGTTTTCACTCATAAGAATAATTATTAAGTTTATATTATCGTTCTTTTAATAATGGTATATTCCATTGCAAAAATATCATAAAATATTTGTTAAATGTGGTTTTTATATCGTTAACATGATTTTATATAAAATACTCATTTTCGAGTCTTAAGTATAATTATAGTAATACTCATTTTATATAAAATACTCATTGCAAAAATACTTATATTATATTATAAATATATAAAATGAAACATAATAACAAACACTTATATAAATTTTGGAAGAAATTCATAAACACTAATTATAGGAAAATACTTAAAATTACGAAAGATTTGTAAGGCGAATAAAATGAACGGCTCCCACTAAACACTATTTTATGATTTCCGCAAAATATTGATTGGAATTTGTTTTTTTTGTTTAAGATTCTGCCACATTGATAATCTTGCATTTCTTGCATAAGTTTCTTCGTAATATATATCAAGCCTCGAAAGTATAATTTATTGTATATACCAATACCATATACTTTCATATTTATATCCGACGATTACTATTTTTTATCTATCTCTCGTGCTCTCTCTTTTTCCTACACAATTCCTTTTTTCTTCTTTTTATTTTTCCTTTCATCTACTTGCTAATATATTAATATTACTAAAATATTATATATATATATATATATATATATATATATATATATATATATA
>NC_021161.2:38791780-38866134 GCF_000331145.2 Cicer arietinum
TTCATATACTTGCATATATATATATATTAATAAAATATTATATATATATATATATATATATATATATATATATATATATATATATATTAGATATAGTTACATTAGTAGACTTAGTCAATTTTATTTAGTAGACTTAGTCAATTTTATTTGTTTCAGTTTGTTAGTAAGAGTAACATTTCAGTTAGATTAGTTACATATTTTTTTTTTTGTAATTTTTCATATATAAATAACTTGTATTGAATCATTATAATTTTAACGAGAATAGAGGTACTTCAGTAATTTGTCATGTGTTTATCATAATAGTAACATGGTATCAGATGACAAAAGTCATTAAAATCATTTTCTTCCTCATTCATTCGTATATCTTCATCTTCTCCGTTTTAGGGTTCTAAACTGAATCTTTTTCCCTAGCTGAAGAACCAACACCCACAAATCCTCCAACCAAACACGATTTTCCTCCTCAAGACCCAACTCTTTGTTGTAGCTAAAATATCACTAGAAGAGGGGTGGGTGGGTTGAATAGAGATATTGCTGTTTAAAAAATTTCTCACGTGTTTTGAATAATTATCCTTTTTGAGAGGATGTGAATCCGAGGATAGAAATTTAAACCTTTAAATTGAAGCTGAGTAAAAGAAAGAGAAAATATAGGAAATGACACACACAACTTTTATACTGGTTCACCCAATGAATGTCTATGTTCAGTCCTCACACACTTGTGAGTATTTACTAATGATCAAACTGGTTAACCTCTCACAGAGGTTGATTACACTTTGTGTATTCTTTAGCCTTACCAAGCTTACAACCTTGTTTCTTACAAGTTTCAACTATTTCCAAGTGTAACTCACGTGGAAATTACAAAGTGATATGAGTATGATATTTCTCTTTTCTTAAACACTTTCTAAAAATATATTTCAAAAATCTAGTGTAGGATTATAGAAAGTATAAAGAGAGGATATAAATTGCTCTTGATAGCTTTAAGATACTTGTTCTTTTTGTGCAATGTTATTGTGTATTAATGATAAAGAGCATATTATCTTTTATAGAGATTTTGAGATGCTCTTTCCAAGTCATAAATGTTTTATGACCGTTGGGGTCTTCAATCAAAAAGTCTAAGGTATTTCCTCATATTTACGGGATTGCCATCCAGTTGTCCTTGGACTGGTTTAGTCCATCCTCTTGCACGAGGTTCAAAACTCCTAGGAACTTGGACATGAGTTGTCCTTTTCTTTTTCCTTTCTTCGAGACATGTAATGGCTACATCTTTGTGTTGTTATCTACTGTCTTTTTGTAGGTTGATGTTGGGTCATTTTCAGCATGTGAGAGAGATGTGTTGGGTCACTTTCAATGATGTTGACCATAGATCCACCCTCTAACCTAGTATAATATGTCCTTGTACCTATTCAATCTTCCATCTGACTTATTTATTTCAAATGCTTTATTTATTCATTCTTTAATACTGATTTGTCTTCTCTTTATGAATTAAAAACTTTATTTCAGTGAGGATGAGTATTTTGTAACTTTGAAGGTTCATCCTCTTAGGAGTTCATCCTCTTATATGCCTATCCTCCATATTTGAATCAAATTTTTCTCTTTTTTATCTTAATGATTAATAACCTGTTTTCTTATATGAATTCACTCAAAAGCACAAATTAGTCATTAACCACAATCATAATCTTTTAAATAATTTTGTTATCATTAAAACTATTTAAGAGAGATTATGTCTCAACACTCTTAATCCTCGAAATCCTTATTACCTTCATCTTGACGAAAACCCTGGCTCTGTTCTCGTCACACCGTCGTTGAACGACAATAACTACCATAATTGGAGAAAATGCATGAAACGTGAATTATCATCCAAGAACAAGCTTTCTTTCATTAATGGTTCCCTTCCTCGACCTTCTTCCACCGATCCAGATTTTGAATCGTGCGATCGTTGCAATAATATGGTTCTCTCATGGATTACACGAACCCTAGCTCATCACATCGCACAGAGCGCCATTTGTTTTGACAACGCCACTGACTTGTGGAACGACCTTCAAGAATGATTCACCAAGGGAAACCATTTTAGGGTTTTCGATTTGCTCAAAGATTTGCATTCTGTCAAACAAGGTGGTCGCACTCTCTCTGCTTACTTTACTGATTTGAAAATATTATGGGATGAGTTGGAATTTCTACACCTCATCCCTATTTATTTTTGGTCCACTTGTTGTTCTTGTTCACTAAACACCTTTGTGGCTACGTACACACACAATGAAGACATCATCTACTTCTTAAAGGGCCTCAATGATAACTACAAGAACTCAAATAGTAATCATGGACCCGTTACCCTCCTTAAGCAAAGCATATTCACTTATGGTTCAACAAGATCCTTCCTCCTATCCCAACCAACAAGACTTAACTTCCTTTACCATTAGTTCGGTAATTCTTCACACACGAAATCTTCCTTTACTCAAGGAAAGGGGAGAGGTCGTGGTTAATCACAACATAATATGGTTTGCACTCATTGCAAAAAGACCAATCATATGGTAGGTATGTGTTGTTTCAACCATGGATTCCCCCTAGATTACAAATCTTCTTTACAACAGCCTTCAGAGACTTTTGATATCAAGAAATCTCAACCTACACACAATCTTGATGCTGATATTTCACCTCTTACACGTGAAGATTATCAATAAATAGTTTCACTACTTAAAGCTCCTAAGTTAACTTCCTTAAATTCTATTTCAACCAACAAGGAGAATAGTCTTGCTCCTTACACTCAAATTGTTTCAAGTATCTCCAAATCAGGTACATATAACTCCTCTCTCAATTTTTGGATTTTAGATTTTGGTGCTTCTGACCATGTTTTCCCTAATATTTATTGCTTTAGCATTATTCAATCTATTAAACATGTCTCTGTTTTGTTTCCTAATGGCATGAATTTGTTTGCACATTTTTCTGGCACCATTTTCTTTACACAAACATTTTTTTAATTAATGTTTTATTCATTCCTCAATTTAGATTTAGCCTAATTTATATCTCTAAATTGAGTATAAATCTCAATTGTCAGTTGGTTTTCTCACATGATTTTTGTGCGATTCAGGATATGGTTACCAAGAAGATGATTGGAAATGTGGAGTTTCATAATAAACTCTACATCCTTAATCACTCCCCTTATAGGCATTATTTCCCTAATAGCTTTCATACTATTTCAGACCCTAAATTTGCCAATAATGTAAATATTGTTTCTTGTAATTCTTTTGATCTTTGGCACTTTCGATTAGGCAACCCATATTTTATTATTTCCAGCACCATGTCTAAATATTTTCCTTACATTTCTATTATAAAAGATTTAGTTTGCAACTCTTGTCATTTGGCTAAACAATGTAAATTGCCTTTTTCTTCTAGTACTACTAAATCTTTACATTCCTTTGACCTTGTATATATGGATATATGGGGTCCTCTTAATAAAATTTATTTTAGAAGGTTTTTCTTATTTTGTTTCCATTGTAGATGATTTTACGCGACACACATGGGTTTTCTTATGAAGACTAAATCTGAAACAAGAACCTATATTAAGGATTTTATTTCTTATGTTTTCAATCAATTTTCATGTACCATCAAAACTATTAGAAGTGATAATGGCTTAGAATTTCTCATACGTGAGTTTTATTCTTCATTAGGTATTATTCACCATACTTCATGTGATGAAACTCCTGAACAAAACTTTATTATTGAACACAAATATTGACATATCTTAAACGTAATACGTGATCTTTTATTCCATGCTCATTTGCCTAAATGCTTTTGGTATCATACTTTAAAACATGATGTTTACATCATTAGTCGGATTTGCACCCCTGCATTGAATCTTAAAACTCCTTATGAAATGGTATACAATATTCCCCCAACATTTACTAAATTAAAGTTTTTTGGTTGCTTGGCATATGCTGCTACTTTAACTAATGCCCGCACCAAATTAGACGCATGTGCAAGACAATGCATTTTCTTTGGTCTTAAGATTGGCACAAAAGGTTATATTTTATTTGATTTACATACTCGTGCTACATTTATATCTAGAAATGTTATCTTTTATGAATTTGTTTTTCCTTATCCTTAAAATCATGCTTCTGCCACTGTTTTAGATCACGACACTAACATTGATGATGTCCTTATTTTTTATAATTCTGTTGTGATGAATCCCCTGCCCCATAATTCCAATTATGCTACTACTTTGCATCCTGATGTTTGCCATGTTGTTCCCCCTTCTCATGATTCTCCTTGCATAAATGATTATATTCTTCATCATACTACTCTTGACAATGATTCTTTAAGTACATCAAGACTAATGTTGCCCTGCATTCTGCTAGGCTAATGTTGCTTTGCATTCTACTAGGCATCGTCAATGCTAATGCCGTTCTGCATCCTGATGTTTTCCATGTTGCTCTGCATTCTAATAGGCATCGTCACCCTCTGCATACTTAAATGATTTTCAATGTAATGATGTTTTGCATCATGATAATCTGCCCCCATTACATTCCTTATCTATTGTTTTATCTTATCATAAATTTTATCCATCTCACTTTAAGTACATCAATGCTATCACAATTAGTCACGAGTCATCTCATTAAAAGCATGCTATTAAACATGATGTATTGATTAAAGCCATGGAGGCTGAACTAGATACTTTAAATAATAACAAGACTCGGGTGATAACTGAGTTACCATAAGACAACAAGCCCATTGGTTGCAAATGGGTATATAAAATCAAACACAAATCTGATGGCAACATTGAAAGGTATAAGGCTCGATTAGTTGTCAAGGGTTTTAATCAAATTGAAGTTATAGACTATTTTGACATTTATTCTCCGGTTGCCAAACTAACCACTATAAGATTACTATTTGCCTTAGCTTCTTCCAATAAATGGTTTTTACATCAATTAGATGTGCATAATGCCTTCTTACATGGGGACTTTGATGAGGAGGTTTATATAAACCTATCTTCGGGTATGTCCACTACTCATCCAAACCATGTAGGTAAACTTTTAAAATCGCTTTATGGACTTAAACAATCTAGTAGACAATGGTTTGCTAAATTTTCCACTGCCTTACTTTCTAAATGATATATTCAATCTTCCTTCGATAACTCTTTATTCATTAAAAGTATGGGTGTTCAAAAAAACCAAAAACCGAACCAAACTGCAGAATTGAACTGAACCGAATTGTTTTTGAACTGAACTGATTTATAAAAATTAAGAACCTAACTATTTTCAAACTGATTTTTTAAAACTAGAACTGAACCGAACCGACTTTCTGTTCAAAAAAACTGAATCAAATCGGTTTTTATTACTAAAAACTTGAACCGAAATTATTTTTTTAGAAGTAATTAGGGGTAATTATGTAAAATTTGGCCTATATAAACAAAAAAAACTAAGTTAAACTTGTATGGTTTGGTTCAAAATAATAAACCAGTTCACCAATTTATAAAACAGTTCGGTTCAGTTTTTTTGCTGAAAACTGGTTCAGTTCGGTTTTTTAAATTGAAAACCAGTTTGGTTCAATTTTCAAACGGTTCTAGTTCAGAAGTGAACTTTGCCCACTGCTAATTTAAAGAGTTCATCAATCTTTCATTGCCCCTCCTTATTTATTTTGATGATGTTATTATTGCAGATAATGACATCAACGAATGCACATATATTAAATCATTCATCAACTTCAAATTCAAGATAAAGGACCTAAGGGTCTTTTAGTACTTCCTTGGTTTGGAAGTATCAAGATTTAAGCTAGGAATCCACATTTGCCAATGAAAATATGTTCTGGATTTACTGCACAATGTTGGCCTACTCGCTCTAAAGCAACTTCTACACCTATTTTAAAGGACACCAGACTCACTTCCACTACTGAAACCCCAATTTTCTATCTTTCTTCATAGTGACGCCTAGTGGGACAACTCATCTACCTTACAAACACAAAATCAAATATTACTTTTTCAGCTCAACAATTAAGCCAAGATATGTGTTCTCCAACTGACACTCATCTTGAAGCTGCCATACGTGTACTCAAATATCTCAAATCATCACATGTGAGTGGTATTTTTATGTCTGCTTCTTCTTGCATTCAACCCAAAGCATTCTCTAATTCTGATTGGGAAAATATTGAACCACCTCAATTTCATATTTAGCCACATATACATTGTCAAGTCTAAAATCATTCCCTTACGGTATATGATTTCTCTTATGCATTATTATATTATTATATAGACACAATTGTTCATTCGATCCCTTAACTTAATTTCAGATAACGTTTCAGTCATTTATCTTCTTCTTTTTTTTGATTTGTTCATTTATTTAATTTTATTACAAAATTCGAAAATATAAAAAATAAAAATATGAGCTTATTTGAATATTTGAGTTGTAAATTTGATAAAATTTGTATTATACTGAAGATGATAATTAATTTTATGAGTTTTATTTAAAAATTTTGATGAATTTTTGTAAAAAAGTGATAACATTGTTAATATTTTAAAACATAAAAGATCAAATTGTTTACTTAACATTAAATAAAGGACCAAATCGAGAAGAAGAAAAAAAGCTAAAAGACTGAACTGTTATTTGAAATTAAGTTCAGAGACCGTAGGAGCAATTATGTCATCTACATATTTTTTTTCTACTATACATTTAGGGATATCAACGAGGTGAGGCGAGTACGCGTAGCAGTCCCTCGTTATCCATTTAATTATATAAAAATAGTATTTATATTTGTCCCGTACTCGCGTGACGAGTTTTTGACACATATTATCTATTCATGAGTTTCCATAGATACCCACATATTTATTAAGTTACTAAAATATTTTTCAATATAATAAAAAATAAAATTCTACGCAATTTTTTTTGTTCATATAAGAAAAATAAGTATTTTTTTATAAATTTATGTTATCATTTATTTATTAGCTTATGAAAGTGGGTTTAAGAGAGACAATTTGTGTTGAGTGTTTGGGATTGAAGATTTTTTTTTTTTAAGATTTTGTATTTAAACTAAATATAAACACGAGGACAATTATTTATATTTGTTGCGGATATGGATATTTGCGCTAACGGATAACTAACTGCGTGTTTTCTCCCTGTTAAATATCGAGTAATCTAATTATTTGTTTATTTTATCAACGTGTAATTAATCTAATAATAATAATAATAATAATAATAATAATAATAATAATAATAATAATAATAATAATAATTATTATTATTATTATTATTATAAAGCAGTATAAAAAGTTGTGCGAAAATTCTAAATAACAAATTATCATTTTTATGTCTAAAATTTGATAATGGTTAAAAATGAGGAAGACAATTTTTTTTTTTTTTTTTTTTGTAGTTATTTTTCGAGAAGATAGTTATTTATTTCTTAGTTATATCTTTTATCATAATATATATATATTTTGTAGTTATTTCTTTATTTCTTTTGTTAAACTTACCTGTTTATTCAAATATTGATGTGACAAAAATTAAGTTAGGATAAATTTTATATTTTCGATAATTGTTTCTTTTATTGGTTTTGATGGTAATTATTTTTTGATAGGATTGTTCTCTCCTTTTTTTTCTTTCTTATTAAGGTAGTTATATTTTTTTGTAAAAAAAATGTAGTTATTTTTTCATTGGCAGTTATTTATTAAAATTACTTGTTTACCCACAAATAATGATACAAAAAATTAAATGAAGATAAACTTGTATTTTCATAGTCTTTTATTTTCTTATATGTAGTTATTTTTTTCTCTCTATTGCTAAATTTATATGTTTACTCAAATAATAATTCGAAAAAAATTTAAATTAGGATAAATTTGTATTTTTGATAGTTGTTTCTTTTATTGATTTTTATGGTAGTTATTTTCTTGATAAGATAGTTTTTTTTTTTTTTTCTTATTAAGATAGTTATATTTTTTTGTTAAAAAAATGTAGTTATATTTCATTTTTGGTAGTTATTTATTAAAATTAGTTGTTTACCAACAAATAATGATCTGACAGACAATTAAATGAGAATAAACTTGTATATTTTATAGTTCTTTATTTTCTTATTAGATAAAAGATTATAATATACTAATTATAATTTTTAATACAAATCCTACACTGACCAATTATTTAATAGATGGACATTCAAAAATCAATTAGTTAAAATTAAATATATTTTATTAGTAGTGTGTGTCTTAAATATTTTTTATACATTTTTGAAGAAAATGACAATACACTAATTATAATTTATTCATATACAATACATGAGAGTAATATTTATCGTTGAACAATTAGTTAAAAGAGTATTTTTCATGAATTAATTAGTTTAAAGTGAAATATTTATTTTAGCAATAGTTTGCATCTTTAATTTCTCCTAGATGAAAAATTAAAAAAATATTGTATATATAATTTTCTATACACAAATAAATGTTTGTCACTAGTCAACTAGTTAAAATATGATCTTTTAGAAATCAATTAGTTAAAATAAAAATATGTATTTTGTTTCTAGCATGTCCCTTGAATGTCATATGAATAAAATTTGAAGAAAACCGTAATACACAAAATATAATTTATTACATTAACCATATACATGATAAATATATGTCATTCATTAATTAGTTAGAAGATGACATCTCACGAATCAAGTAGTTAAAATAAACTATTATTTCATTACCATCATATGTTTTTCATGACTTTTAGGTAAAATTTTGATGAAAACTATAAAATACTATATAAATCATATGTACGAGACACATTAAAATGTTAACGATAATGTGTCAAATAATTAAAAGAATAATGTATATTTGATTATTCGTGAGTGTTATGAATATCTTTTAGATAAAAGTGTGAGATAAATTGTAATATATTACATCCAAACTTTTGGTTGACCTTTTGACTTATATGCATGTATTTATTTATTTACTGAAAATAGATATTTATTCATTCAAATGGATAAATACATCGAAAAGATATTGATATTATTAAGTTAGACATTATATCTCGAATTCGAATTTGAGACTTCACAAATTCAAAAAGTACATTGAAAACAACACAAAGTCAAAATTGTTAAAATTAAAAAATATGAATTTGCGGACAAACTCATAACATCCAGGGAAAAATCATAAAATGGAAAAATCAAAGGGTCTACAAATGTGACAGATCAAAGTGTCCGGATACCCATGCCTTCAAATTAACGACATCAATATCATTGATTGAATATGTAATAAATTGATAAACCAAACACCATACAAAAATAAAAAAACCAAACACTTTGTATCAAGACAACAAATAAGAAAAAGTGAAAATAAAACAAATATATGCACAATTCATTTATTTAGATTACAAAAATATTTTGAAGAAATGATTTTGGACAAAAAAAATACCCAAAACCACTACTCTATGGTGGAAGAAAAAGAAGAGTTAGAGAAAAGATTTAGAGGAGCAAGAACTTAAATATATGTATTTGGATCAAATAAATAATTTTTTTCTTATATTTAAATATGAAATATAAAAGTTGTTTAATTTTTTTATTTGTTTTTAATTTATTGTGTGAAATTGGGTCACCATAAATTTTTTTGAATCAAAGGCCACCTAGATAATGAGCCAATTATTTTGATTATCAATAATATTAATTAATCCTTAAAGGCAACTATTGTTGTTGTTAAGCAAATCTATAAAAAAATTTAAATTTCTTTCTAAATAAAGAAAGATAGCGAATGGTTACAATGTATTGGAGTATCTCTGTTTTGGTTGAAAACTACTAAAACAATTTGATTTGGAGCATTTTTACAATACATTATAGCAAGTGAACTCAACGAAGTTGATATAGTAAAGTTCAAATACACGATGATAAGATATTGCAATTATGTAATTTTTTGTGTTTGAGTTTGATCGTGACAAATAACTTCTTGATGGTTAAATTTTTTGTTTATATAATAGAAAAGAACTACTTGATTGTTATTGTGTGCAAATTATTTTATTGTTTACACAAAGACAAAAAAGGACAAATAGTTGTATGAACATGCAATGAGTCAAAAACGTCAACTGAGGAACTTGACATAGAGGTAAATTAATATGAATTTATCTATAATTTTTTAGTAGTGATAACATACATATTTGTATTATTTTTAAGCATATAATAATTCTTTTATCATAATTTAATTTGATATGTTTGTGGTTTTTTCTTCTACCACTAAACAATATAGTATTTATCATGATGTAAATACCACAATAGTGATGCAAATTATTTTTCAAGACCCCAAAAACAATAAAATGGATGAAAAATCTAGATAATTGTGTCTCTTTTCAAAATTTTATGCATTATTATCGAACCAATTTAACTTTTAATTTGTGACAACTATATCAACTTTGCATTAATCTTACCAATTTAATGTATTGAGAAATTGAAGTTTATAATTTATATCTAAAAATTCATTTAATATTATTGAATATAGATATTTTTATATCTTATACTTTAATTATAGTATAAAATATAATATGTTAATATATAATAAAATATATGATCTAGTTAGTATATATATATATATATATATAAAAGAATTTAATTTATATATGACATCAATGTTAACATATTTTATAATATCAATTAATTACAATTGTTAGATCATTAATAATCTTTGAGTTTTGTTATTATTATTTATAAAGTCATCCATACAATTGATTATAATTATCAATTTGCATAAAGTATTTTACATTAATAATAAATACAAATTAAACTCTTAATATAATATTTTTGTAGATAAAAAAAAAATAAAACTATATTTTAATTTTCATATATTGATATAGTAAAAAAAATTATATAATCAATAAATTATAACGACTCCTATAAATAATTTTATAAATAGTTATAATAAACGTTAAATATTATTAATTGACTAATATAAATTATTATTTTTTTATATTGAAAATTAAATTAAAAAACATATTACATTTGAATAATTTGATCTAATCAAAAGCTTATGTTGGAAAATGTGAGATCAATACTAGACTGCTTGACAAGAAAACTGTAATGTCAATGATAATCAACAACCGTGACTTGTAAGAAAGCACATGTATTTTTTTAGTATTTATTAAAATACATATTTTTACTCAATTTATTAAAATACATGGACAATATCCATATATAATTGCAAATAATTAAATGTATGTGTAACCGTCTGGATATAGTATTAAATTTCAATTCAATTTCTCATTATCCAATTTCAAAAAATCATAGCATGATAGCTGCAGTAAAAACAAAAGAAAAATCACAGCAGCAATTTTTTTTTCACAGAACAATTTATTATCATCATTATTATTTTATTCTAGAACAATATTTTTTACTCTCTTAAAAATTGGTAATAAAGGAGTATTATTGGAATTTTATTACATAATAATAATAATAATGTAAATTTTTTTATTCTAGAACAATATTTTTTACTCTATCTTAAAATTGGCAATAAAGGATCATGGTAGGAATTTAATTTAACAATAATAAAAATAATACTATTTAACTAAAAAAGGAAAAAAGAAAAACTCAAAAGGAAGGAAAAGAAAAAAAACAAACAGAAACAAAAGAGAGAGCCAAGACACACAAAAAACACAGCACACATAAAACACAACACACATAAAACACACACACTTTTTGGTTTTGGTTTTGGTTTCTCTCTTCTCTCTCTCTTTTCCCCCATTTTCTACTTGTGTGAGAATTGAGATTGAGATAGAATAGATCAATTCATTCAAACCCAAATTTTTCATTCAACTTTTTATGTTTATTTAATTTAATCACTTTTTTTTTTAATTATTGTCACCAATTAATTAATAATTCACTGACCCTTTTGCTCTTTGTTCCAAATCCTTAAATTTTCTTCATTGCCCATTATTTATCTCTCATAAAGTTTGCGACTTTTTTTTGTGTGTTTTTGAAAGATGAGTGGTGGTGGGTTTAGGGCTTCCTCAATTCCCAACAGTGTGAGGAAGACGATCCAGAACATTAGGGAAATTACTGGGAATCATAGTGATGAAGATATCTATGCAATGCTTAAGGAATGTTCTATGGATCCTAATGAAACCGCTCAAAAGCTCCTTCTTCAGGGTATCATTTATTCTCTCTCTCTCTCTCTCTCTCTCTCTCTCACTCACTGTTTCTGCTCTTTGAGTTATACCCTTGATTTGATCTTGATCTTAATACTTGTTGTGATGTGATCCATGTGTTTTCTCATCAGGGTTTGGTTTTGCTTTCTTTGCTTTGTTTTGAATTTGATTTTGTTAGAGGGTGGAAGTAGGGTTGAATGATTGTGGTTATTGTTATAATGACTATTTACTGTTGATACACTTTTGTTAGGCTAAGATTGGAATTATTTTTAATACCCCTTTTGGTTTTTGAGAGCATTTGTGTAGCTTGGATTAATTAAAGTTTAGGTTTTTTGGATGGAATTTTGAATTTATGAGAGTATCTATTTTCTTACACTGGTTGATTTGTTTAAGTGGTGGACTTTGCTCATTGTGTTTACATGGTTCATTAGGTAATTGTTTCAGTATAATTATATAAATAATTAGGCTAAATTCGAAGTTAATAGTGGTGTAGCAGATAGGTGTTTAACGGGTCGGTTTCGTTTCGAGGAGAAGAAAATTCAAACCGATAAAAAATGGCCAGTTCGGTCTTTCCAATTTTCTTCACAAAACCCTAAACTAAGCAAGCTGATGAAGAGCGTGTTGGTTGAGTTCAACTTGATAAGCTATATTCCAAAATTTTAAAATCTAAAAAATTTAATGGTTGCACTGTGGACACAACACAATAGAGTGACGGTGGCAAGCACAACAGAGGATGGAGTTGGCCACAAAAAAATGATGCACATGGTGGTGTACATGAAGGCGTTTTTGGGCAGTGGTGGTTGCATCTGATAGTGCCTGCATGTTGTCTAGACTGGAGGTGGAGCCCTAGATTTGAAATTCGAGAATGTTATATGTTGTTCTGCAATCTTTCAAACTTCAACTTCCCTTAAGTGACTAAGTGATAACACAACATTGTAAGTAAAATAAAATAAAAAAATATTGATTTTGTTCAATGCTCGTGATCAACTTTGAATGTCATGAACCTGATACCCGAACCAAGGTTGGGTTGGTTTGCGGCTTTGACCCAAACACGATTAAAAATTGAACCAACACAATTGGTTTGGATTGGGTTTTCTGGTTGAACCAAACCCAAATAGCAGATAACATGGCAAAGCTACAATAAAAAGAACAATGGAATAAAAACACTTCAAATTTTTTTAACCGAGTACTTAGTTTATGATCCTATTTGTTGTATGATTTTATACCAATTGGAAGAAAGTAGTATAGTACAAGGGATTGAATATGATATAATAGAGAAGAAAAGTACAGGAGTTGCTTGGAAAAAGGTAAGCAAGGGTAACTAATTGATCATGAGAATAACAGTTAAAACTAAAATCATATTTAACATAGTTATTACAAACTCGGATGACTGACAACAGCTGATAAGGTATGAACAGGAAGAGAGATAGATCTTTTGAAAAAGGGGAATTAGTGTGGAGAGTGGAGGTAACTGCATTACGAAGCTGTAGGTGACCTTACTTTATCGGTTGAAGGAGAAAGAGTTGCATGAATACGAGATTTACCTTGTTGTATGCTGTACTGAATGAAGGGTTGAATGCTAGAGCCAGGTTGAAGGGCCATGCTGCTGCATTATTGCATGTAGCAGTATCCTTGAGATTTTCTGATGTTGTAACAAGCATTTGATTCCAATGGAATAATCTATTGGTGCATGAAGTTTGAAGTTCTATTGCGCACCAATATTTTTGTGACATTTTGATTAACATCTTGCTACTTTTCTGTTCCTCCTATTTGGGTGAATTTAAATCAATGAGTTTTTGCTCCAAACTATTAGTTGTCAGTTTTAACTTTTATGCATGGTTAATTTTACATGCATTTGAGTGGCCTTAATTGTGTTGTCAGATGCTCGTTGATAATCATTTTCATTATCTTCTAACTGTTCCCCCTTTTGAGTTATTGATGGATTATTAAGTACCATGTTCTCATTGTTTTTGCACATAAGGATCCATTATATTGCCATTTACAAAGGCATTTTGAAGCAGCTTGGGCATTGTATCATCGTTTTCAACTCTAAATGAATTTATGCTCTGTTCTCTATTTTATCGTTCTTGCTACATTGGTGTCTAAACATACATCACTTGTTTTACAGACACATTTCATGAAGTCAAAAGAAAGAGAGACAGAAGAAAGGAGGTAAGATATTTATTGTAAGTGATGAACTTCATTAATGTAATATTAATTGGCTCGGTTGATCATCCCTTGTTTCTTTTGTTCTTATTGTTGACTATGTTTTAGTACATGACATGAGAGATATGCTGGAATTTTGTGTTGTGCGCGCACACACACACACATATATAATATATAAGGGGACTTCTTAGGAGTTCTAAGAAGTTGTGCCACTCGTTTGGTTAATATGTGACATGGCTCTTTATACCAGCTTTTTGCTCTACCTATTTTAAAAATTTGTGCTAATCTCTCAACATAGTTTGCTAATTTTGTTCTTGTTTCTCCTTTCATTTGTTAATGATTTTGCAGAATCTCAACAACAGAGAACATGTGGAACCACGTGGGAGACCTGGCTCCCTCGGACGGGGGCTTAGGGGTGGTCGAGGAAATTTCTCATCTCATAATATATCTCATGGTGAATAACTGTTCTGAACGGCAACATATCTGACTGTTTATTTATTTTCCCCTGTTGGATAAGCCCCTTCTTTTGTTGGCTAAAATTGTTCTTTGCTCCGGCTAGTTCAGGCTGTGTATCAAGAAATTATAGAGTAGATAGATGAATATGATGTAATAGTATCCCCTGGTCGTTTCTGTCTTCATACCAATTGTATTGCGGCATATCTCGAAAGTTTTTACCTGGCTTTTTGCATGCATACCTTGAAGCTTAGTTGAAATATAACAGATTATTACTTAAACATAGATGTAATGTTGGCTAGTCAAATCCCCTAAATTAAGAATATATTTTTGGACCTTCTCTCAGATGCCAGTGGAAGAAAGACTCAGATTGCAGGAAAAGATAATGGAGCTCGCCTAGCTTCTGAGAAAGTTGTGCCAAATTTATCAGCTTCTCAAGAGATAATATCTAAAGGGAAAAGTTCTGGAACAAGGTGACTGCTATATATTATGTAATTTGTCTTGTTTTAACTATGTGCTATTGCTATCTTCTATCTACCAATTTCTGGTAAATATTGTTTAAACTATGTAAGTAACATAACTATACATACGTTTTTTCAGCTCTGCGCCTATTATTGCCAATGGTCCTACAAATGCGGCTTCTGGAACTATTAGTGGTGTGACTCCTCCCCCTTCCTCTGGAGACATAATGGTTCAATCTTCTGGCAATAATAATAATGTGGATAGTGCTTCACCTTCCGATAATTCAAATAAAGTTGCAACGGTCACTTCTGGAACTGGCTCATCGCTTTCTTCCAGTAACCACTCCGGGCTTGGGCCAGCATCTTCAGCGGCTGCTTACTTCTCTTCTTCTGATCCGGTACTGGTTCCATCTGATAATTCATGGTTTCCTGGTGCTGTTAGTGCAATTAGACGCGAAGTGGGAAATCAACCCTCTCTTGGGGAAATAAATGCTGTTAACTCTGTCAAGAACAAATTAACTACTGGTTAGAATGTTTGACATTATCTTACATACATAATTTATTGTTTTTTAATGTTTTACGATGTTATTAATTAACAATTTTTCCTCCTCCAATAACTGTATGCCAGCTTCTGAGACCGGTAGCTCTACTGTGCATGGAAAGATTCAAGGTAAATCACAAGGAGTGGCCAAGAATCACAGCAATGAGATGCCGTCTCCATCATCATCAGTAACTCATGGCAGCCCTTCAGTTAGTCGCCCTTCCTCTAATTACAATAACCGGTCGCAACAACTAGTTGGCTCTCAGAAAGGTAATCTTCTGCTATTCAACAAGCACAATTTTGTCTTTTGCATAGCCCCTATCTCTTGGTGTTGGTTATTTCCTTGCACTTACTAGTAACTACTTATCTCCTAGATAGCTTATGAAAACAATGTTTAGTTTATATAAAATAGTTTGACTTTATTTTCTCTTTTGTTATAGAAATAGTTTATTCATAAGCACATATGTTATAAATGCTTAATTAGATAGACTGTTTTTGCATACAGGGTCTTGGTCCATGTAGCCAACCCCGTGGCTTATACGTTAGAGGTTGTTAGATTGACTTGCACAAGATATATAATTAGTTTCTGTTTTCAACAGCTGGTTCTAATAAGGAATGGAAGCCAAAGCCGACAACTACATTGAATCAGAATTCTGGACCTGCTAGTGCATCTGAGGCTCCTCCTGTTTCAGCTGAAGTAACTAAGCAGTCACAATCTTCGTCTAATGCCCTTGACATCCAAGAAGCTACTTCAAAACTGCAGAGGAAACTTGAGGAATTTCATATCCCGCAGCGTCAACATGTTATACTTCCAAATCATATCATAGTACCCGATTCTGAGAAGAAAAAGTTTTGCTTTGGAAGTTTGGGAATCAATTTTGGAGTTAATACAACAAGCTATATTAGTGGACCAGATAGTGAAAAGAGTTCCACCCAACTTTCTGAAACGTCTCAGGATATTGAAGAAACTGTGGAGGAGCAGAACTCAAGGTTTGTAATGTTCAAGTATATGCTTTGAGAATCTAGTTTGTGTTTAAGACTTAGAATCTCGTTTTGATTACTTCTATTAAAACTTAGGAAGAATATAAATATAGAAGTGTTTTTGTATGTTAATGAAGAGAATAAACAATTTTTAATGACTAGGTAATATAACTAGCCTATCCTATCAAGGGCAAGGCATAATTTCTATAACTTTCAAGAATTGAATATTTGAGAAATATAGCCAACATTTTTAGAAATTTTGAAAATGTAAAAACACGAATCTTCCTAGTCAGCCTTTCATCTTCTCTCTATAAGAGTTGTACACTATACGAATCTTCTATCTCCTTGTCAGGAACTTATAATGAACACATGTTTTAGAAAATGAAAGCTGAGAATATTTTTAGAAAGTAAACATGCCCTATATTTTCTATTTTCATTTCGTACCACATATATCTGTTGTGTGCAATACCATTGTTTTGTGAAAAACATTTTAACTTAATTCCTTGTGGCTTTCCATTTTGTGTTTATGATGAATTATGTCTTTTAACAAACCAGTCAAAATGGTGCGGTTACGTCTGAGGCAGGAGATTATCCTGACCATCCACAATCACCCGATAACGTACCTGTGAATTTAGAATCCAGCGAGGTTGATGGGTCATCCAGTGCTATTCAGGAGTATAACGAGTCCACCAAGCAAGACACTGTTTTTCCGTCTGAAGGTCATCAGTATCCAGGGGTGCATATTTCTCCAAACTACAGTTATGGTTTTGTGCCCCCAATGTTGGGTACTCAGCTCACGCCATTTGACAATTCTGAGTCTCAGACATGTGACATTTCTCGGATTCCAAGCTTTATTGTGAGCCCTTCCACCACTTGTATGGTTTTTGTTTAGTTTTGTTATGCATTTTTGTTGCTTAAAAGGTTAAGCACGTTTGTTATCTTACTCTAGGTCCATCCTCAATTAGATCCAGCTGGTTATTATGCCCAGTTTTACCGATCAGGTGCTGATAGTGACGGCCGCCTTTCTCCTTTTGCTTCTTCCGGGTCTACTGCTAAGTACAATGGCAATATTGCGGTGCTGCCTACGCCAAATTCTCAATCTCATCAAGAGGTTTGCATCAATATTTTCAGCGACGTGTAATATGGAATGGAAATCCATATTACGATTATAAGCGTTTTATGTGATTTTTACCATTTGGTTGATGCACAAAAATACTGAGTTTATGAAAAATTTAATTCATATATGATGATTTGCAGGGAGGTATCTTGTCCACAGCAGGCCAAACACCGCTTGTGACTCAACCTGCTGGACTGATGCAAAGCTCAATAGCTGTAACTCAGCAGCCCGTCCCCGTCTTCCGACCAGGGGGCGTTCATATACCCCATTACCCACCAAACTACATTCCTTATGGTCACTATTTTTCGCCATTTTACGTCCATCCTACGGCAATCCATCAATTTTTGGGTAATGGTGCGTTTCATCAACAACCTCAGGCCAGCACTGTATATCCACCTCCCCCAGCTGTGGCATCTCCGGCGGGATTGAAATATCCTCCACAATTCAAACCTGTAACAAATGGAGCAAACCCAACTCACCTTGTAATGCCAAATGCTTTTGGAATATATGGCTCCGCTCCATCTGGTTACAATCATAATTCTGCAACAACTGCGGGGAATTCGAATTCTAATGAGGATCTCGGTTCTTCTCAATTCAAGGAAAGTAACGTATACCTCAGCGGACAGCAGGTTTGTAACATTTGTTCCTTTATTTTTTTGAGTTAGTTTAAGAAAAATCACTTTCACCAATTGTTTGTAACAATTTTTTAAAGAATAGTCACTTTTTGAAGTTTTCATCTGTTTGTTACAACTTAAAAAAAATCAGAATCTGAAATAATCTAAAAGCTGCTTTAAATGAAAAGTTGTTTTGAGTAGCTTCTCATAAAAATCATTTTTTTTTATAACTGATTCTTTTAAAAAAAGTGATTTTCATTACAGTGGACAAACACAAAACAACTTCTGTGTTTTTAAAAATCTCTACATTATTGAATGCCAAAATCACTTTTTGTATAATCCATAACAAAACCGACCCTAAGTTTAGCAGATTTAATTCACAACTCCTGCTCCATCAAGATTGTTATGAAAAACCAAATGCCATCATAACTTTTTCTGCTTTACTTGACTGTTGTTTATAATTTTTTTGGTACCAGAAAACTTATGTTTGATGATATAATCATGTTGTTTATTTCCGCTGCAGAGCGAAGGTTCAGCTGTGTGGGTGGCTGCACCTGGCCGAGACATGACTAATTTACCAACTACTTCATTCTACAACCTTCCACCTCAGGGTCAGCATGTGACTTTCGCACCTACTCAGCCTGGCCACACTTTCACGAACATCTATCACCCTGCACAAGCAGTGACAGCTGCAGCAGTCCATCCGCTGTTGCAACAATCTCAGACAATGGCAGGAGCAGTCGATATGGTAGGACCCGGAGGAAATGTTTATCAACAACCTCAGCATACACAGATCAACTGGCCGAACAATTATTAGATGATTGAATCCTATATAAGGAAATTTTTTGGGAAATTCGAAAATATAGTTGGATTTCCGCGAGGAAAAAAAGAGTGGCAATTTGCTACGTTTTGAGTGTAAAAAGCAGGAAAATTTGCCATTATGATCTTCTGATTGGTTGGATTGAGGACATGAAAGGTAGGACACATGTAACCAATATTGACCGTTAAAAAGTTAGATGAGGTAGAAACATATGCAGGACTTCCCTTTTATTTTTTTATTTTTTTAATCCTGCTATTTTGCGTTTTAGCATCAATACCTTTTCATAGTCCTTTCCTTTATTGAGGTCCTTGAATTCTATTAAGATTATTGTTGAGTGATGAGAAATGTTCATTCTTTGTTTTAGTTTTGGGGTTTTATTATAGGGTTTGGAAGGGTTTAGGTTGGTGGGGGAAGCTTTTCTATTGCCCCTTGTGTAAAGTGAATTTTGATAGCTAAGAAAATTAATTTACTTAAGTTGTTGTTTTGCTATGGGCAAAGTGAAAAATGTCTTTCCAATTGTTTTTCAGTTAAATGATGCATTCATCCATTTTGTTAGGTTACCTAGGAATACTTGTGCAATTAATTATAATTTTATTTGTTTCTTGGCTTTTTTATTCCAAATCTCAATCATTTTTGGTCAAACTAGTATTTGAAAATGTCTGTGATGATGTTCTGAGATTGGATTCTACATTTCATCTCTTAGCCATGATGTAAGATGGTATAAGTTGTTTGCACTTTATCATCAATGCACCAACCAAAAGTAGGTGTTTCTTGTTTACTTTCCAAAACTGTTTGACTAATTGATTCTCCTTTGTGTGAATGTTGACAATTGTCTCTACAATGATGAGTCTACAGTGGCTTGAATTTGCACAATTTCCACCCTTGTAATTATCCCAAAGATTACTTAGACATGCTTGTAAGGTGAGGTATTATACAATAAGTTTGAACAAAATATGCAAAATATTAATTTTAGAATGTTTACTTAAGAAAAAAATAGAATGTGAAGTGAGGGAGGATTTTTTTTTCTTTCTTTAAGAATACAATTTAGGTGAGTTAGGTTTTAATGATTACTGGAAATTAAGAAAAATAAAATCTCAAGGCTTACTGAATTATTAATATATTATCTATCAATAAAGTCTTTAATGATTATACACTATCATTATAAATATTTTTACACTGACACCAAATACAAATTGTTGATTGAATCATCATTTGATAATGAAAGTTATAACTATGTAGTGAAATAATGAAACCATAGGTTACCATTTAGGGTCAGTGTAAAATCAGTTCACATTGATAGCATTTTCTTTTCTTCTCAATTTTTTATATTTTTAGTGAGATTTAAACTCACATTCTTTTGGGATTAGTCAAACTTTTACCAATTAAACTAAAATCAAGTGATATAATACTGAGTTATACACATTTAATTTTTTTTCCTAATAATATTAACTATACATATTATTGTTATAGATGGAAATTTTTCTAAATCGGAATTTTGACTGAATTATGATTAAAGTAACTAAAAAAAACTTAACTATGAGTGAATTATATATTTATGATTTTACAACAAAACATAATATTTAGATAACGAGAAAGCACCATTTTCTTTAATTCGTATGTGGCACCAAAATTCTAAGGACTTGCTTGCCTATATCTATTGACATGTGATTTGAATTTTTTGTTTTTACAAACTTCATTCAAATGCAATGATTAGTACAATCAAATTGAACAATTTGTCTTGGGGCATTCTCCCTCCACTCTTTGACACTAACACAACTAAATAAGTCACCAAGAACCTCTCACTCATACAAAGAGGAATCATAAGCAAATATAGCTATACCTAGCTAATATATTATTCCCAACAATCAAACCAATATTTTCCCCATGATCAATGATCAAAGAAAAATGAAAATTCATAGTCTTTAATCTCATTCAATACGAATAATTTTTGTGATTTGTGTAAGCAACCAATTCAATCACATGCTCGAGAGCCATTAGAAGGTTTGTGAGGAGGTTGGTGATGGCGTCATCACACATTCGCAATGTCCTCAAGGTACAATTCCAAAAGTCCAAACACATTTGAGACTTTCCAACGGTTAATGAACACAAACTTAATGCAATCTATAAAGAGAATAAAACAAGAGATTAAAGCACATAGCAAGTCATGATTTTCAGATCTTAAACCTCACAATCCAAAACGTCGAAACCACCATATAGCCATGGTGATTTTGACGGAGGTCGGTTCAAAAACGTATATTTCAGTGAGTGAGCGACCATGTTTCCATGATCATTTGATTTTCAAATTGTGTAAAATGCGCTAAAAATGAAAATAAAAAAATTGAAATTTTTGTGGACGTAGGTATTTCCATGCCAAATAATAAACACAAACCTATTGGACAATGACAATGGCAGCTGTATATTATTTATTTAAATGACTAATATTTTTAATTAGTTATTAATTTTGTTAAAAGAAAAATTGAACTAATAATTTTCTTATAACTCAAATCTTTATATTCCTCCTCCAAACCATTTATAACTCTACAGATATTATTAATGGTTAGATTGATCGATATTTAGTAGTTTCATTGTGGTGCACCTCTACTTTTGTGTGTGTGTGTGTGCATCTCTGCATCTAAACAGTTCTCCTTCTCCAAATTTTGTTTTCTAATGTTTCTATATTCCTCTTCCACCATTGCATTTTTTTATTGCAATGAAGCATTCTCTCTTTGTTAAGTGTCTTAGATTCATGTTTGATGAAGTGTTTATAAGTAGGTAAACCAAAAAACTTGGAAAACTGCATTAAGAGGCAATAAAGTGGGTAAGGAGTAAGGACAACATTGGTTTTAATGTATCATGAGAAAACTATACATATAGATGTCAAGCTCTATTTTGTAAGAAAATTCATTACAAAGGGGAGGTGATTCTAAAGAAGATCTCTGAAAAAGATCACCTAAGCAATAATCTAACTAATGTATTAACTAAGATACCGTCAAATTTAACGTGTGAATTTTATGGATTGATATTTTTAACATATACTTTATATTTAAATACGTTTAGTTTTGAATTTCTTTTTATCTTTTAAGATAAATTAGTAGTAATAATTGTTGTTGTTTATCTTTTATGGGTGGTTGTATTGAAAGTTGAAACATTTGACTTCAACTTTTTGCCAGCTGCTTATATATATAGTACTAATATAACACTAGGTTCTAGCGTCTAGGTGGACTAAAGGTCACATGCATATTTTATCATTTTATTCTTTAATATATATATATTCACATGTTCACATGTTGCATTCAATTTAACCAACATTAATAAATCGTTGTTGATATCATGAACTATTATAGATCTATAATAAATAGATTATAGTGAAATGTTATTTGGACACACAAATTGACACATAATTGAACATAATATAATATTGATTTAATTGCAGTTTTGGTCTCCTTATTTTAGCTGAATCGCAAAAGTAATTCCCCCATTTTAATTCTCTTCAGTTTTGATCCCCTAAACAAAATTTTAGTCCAAAATTTGATGAAATTTCATTTTTTTTTTCGCGTTTATTTAAGTCACATCATGCCTCAAGATCTCGTAGTGCAACAATTGTACATGAAATCTATGATAATAAATGGTGTGGTGTGACTTGAAAGAAATAAAACTTCATCACGTTTTGTACCAAAATTCTGTTTAGGGACCAAAACTGCGGAGAAATAAAATGGGGAGACTACTTTTGCGATTCAATTAAAATAGGAGGACAAAAACTGCAATTAAGCCTATAATATTTATTGTTCATACATATTAATATCTCATTAAATTTGACTTTTTACATGTTGATGAGAAAATGTGGATCATACTCTATCCCTCTCAGTTTGCTTCTTCCACTTTGTCTCTTTCTTTCCTTTGTCTATTTTTCCTCTTTCTCATTCACACAAAAAATCCATACAAGGTTAAACTTTCTTCCTCTTTCTCATTCACTTTTCCTTTTTCCACTTTCCTATTTTTTCCTTCAATTCTTTCATTTTTATTTTCGTTAAACATTGAAACAGAGAGAAATATAATGATTTAAGAGGAAGAGGAAGAAGAAGAAGGATATGATGAAATTCATATATTTAAGGAAGTAACAACGACAATGGTGAAAAAGGTATCAGGTCCACAAATTTCTTTTTTATTTTAGAGTTTATTTGACATTTTTGTTGATTAAGACTATTCATCCATTTTTGTTGCTTATGATTTCAACTCATTCCTCTTTATTTTCATACTCTTAGCATTGCTTAAGATTAATAATTTTTCCCCAATTTTTCAAATTTCAAATTTTGTATTTGCAATGTTCTAGAAATTGATAGTGAACTTTAAAAATTGATTGTGAATTTTCTTTGTTTCCAAGTTTAAAGTGTGTTTTTTGCACACTAATGCAAAAAAAAAAAAAAATTATACTGGTGAAAATTTAGATCATTCTTCATAAAAAAATGTGTTAACCTTAGGGTTTTATAAATCTTTATCAAAGTGGTTAATAATGTACACATTGTTGGTTAAAGAAGTAGATAAGGTTGGTTAATGAGTTATCTTTGTGCACTATTTTACTTTAGGATACGTAAAGTTATATGAGACTTTAAGAATGAAAACTTGTGTTGATTTTGACATCTACAATTGATTAAGAATACACCTCCTTTGACGATTTTTACAACAATTGAAGAGGTGTATGATCGATGGATTCTTACAATCATGTTAGGCAGTTCTAGTATAGCTAATTTTTTAGTCAATAATTTTGTGTGCTTGTGATGACTTGACGATTTTTGAGGGAATGTATCGACAGTGTGTCCACTCATCTTCTCCATCATCAGAATCCATGAATCGTTCACCCTCTCCTCCATCACGACCATCTCCACCACACATTTCGTCTGATGCAACATTTTCAGACAATCTCTCATCTTCCCTAGAGGAAAACCCTAATCTTATCAACCCAAATCCCTTGTCTACTATTCTTCCACCACTCTATACATGTCCTCCTCCAAACCTTGCTCAAGTTCCTCCACACTTAAGAAACCCCACTGCAGCAAAGTGACGTTTTATGCGTGTCCAATCTGGTATTGGAACTTCAAAAACCTCAAACCTAAAACCATTATACTTCATCATCTATGATTCAGAGACATATGAATCATTTGATACTCCTCCTCACACAACTAATACAGAGAAAACAACTACTCCAACAACATCAGCTAAACCTATCACACCATCAAAATCTTCATTCTCATCTAAGCCATCTCAATCAACTCCTCCAAATCAAAAAGGAGATTGATAAATGAAAATTTATCTACTTCCCAAAAACCATCTCAACCTTCTTCTTAATCCACAAAACCAATACCACGTTCCATAAAAACTAAAAACACCATGACCATTGCCCAATTCCTAGCCATAAATAATCTCAGAAATCCCCAAAGATTGAAAACACATGCACCCAAACAAAATTTAAAATCCACTGCCCCCGCCTCTCCAGAACATTCTCCTATTCCAAAATGTTCCCCAGCCCCAAATCAAGAATATTTTCCAGTTCAAGAACGTTCTCCAGTTCGTTTGCCTTCTCCTTCCCAAAACCAAGAACCTTCTCCACTTCAAGAACGTTCTCCTGCTCAACCTCCCTCTCCTTCACATCATCAAGAACATTCTCCAGAAGGAGACTCTTCTCCAGTTCTTACTCCTTCTCCCTCCCCAAAAACCAAATGTTCTCCTACTCTAGAGCGTTCATCTTCCTCAACATTTGAATAATCTCCTCAACCATCCCCTCCCTCCAAAAAATCAAAACCTAATACCCTTCCTCTTATTTCTTCCAAAGTCTCAAAAATCTTCAAGGACAAATGGGCTCAACGCCCTATTGGGACAGGAAGAGTTTTTGTCTTTGACAAACTCATCGTGGATGGCAATGTTGTCTAGCATCATACTGATGCACTAGGCTGGACCTCCTTTTTACAAACATTTAAGCATTATTATCCAGATGTTGTACGTGTTTTCTACTGCAATGCCAAAACTTTCTCGGATAAAATCTCTCATTATATCCACCATTAAAGGCATAGAGATTCGACTAACTCATGATATCCTAGCCTCCATCCTCCAGCTCCCAACAGAAGAACCTTTTATCTTTGGAAGCAAATGGTATTCAACTCTGAACCTCAATCAGACTGAAATACTCTATGATCTAATTCAGGAAGGGTCTACACGTTATCTTTGCACCTACCTAAAGCCCCTTCTTAAAGTCTTCAACAACATGAGTCAACATACCATCATTCCTCACTGTGGAAGCCATGAGTATGTTTCTGACAACGATGTTTTTATTATTTATCATCTTCTTAATTGTAAGCGCCCTAACCGTCCTCATATCATCCTTCATCATATGATTTCAGCTGCCACTAAAGATTACAAGAAAAATACAGTTCCCTATCGAATGATTTTAACCAAAATCTTTAGGCATTTTGAGATATCCTTCACAAATGAAAAATCACTCATAAAAATCTCAAAATTTTCCACCAAAAACCTCTCCCACATGAGAAAAACGTTCTCTGAACAACCCACTCCCACAACCTCTTATTTTCCAACTTCCATAAAAAGAAAACGCTCGACCAGAAGAATAATTGCCCCTCTACCAATCCCTTTCTCACCTCAAACATCTGAGCATTGATGCAGTAGCTGAAACTGCACAAGAATGTTCTCCACCAAACCGAGAACGTTCTATAGAAGAAATCCCCAATCCTCCAACTTTTTTTGTTTTCCCCCAACCTTCAACCTTATCCTCCACATATTTTCTCTCCTACTCTCAAATTCTTCACTCTTCTCCTCATGACCTCGACACCTTATTACCCAACTATCATACAAGTACCATGTCTCCACTCTTTGTCTCTCCACAAAAAACTAGCTCTTCCATTTTTGAAATTAGCCAATTTTTAAACTTTCCAAATATTCCAGGCCCATCCTTCCGTCAACCATCATCATCTGATACTTTACCATTCGTTGCAACCTATTTTGCCACTATTCCATAAATCTTCGTATCTCCCATTCCATCCAACACAGTTTTTGCTGCCACCTCTCAACCTTCCACTCATCTCCATACTCCTCCTCGCATGGCTAAACATTCTAACTCTGATATCATGGTTGCTCTTCAGACCATCATGGCACACCAACTTCAGTAGGATCAGGAGACCACCCTGTTGAGAACATGGCTGACAGAACAACTAGCTCCCAAACTGAGAATCATTCATCCTCCACTTCATCTTTCTCCCACTCATTCGCAAGTACCTAACCCTGCAAAATCCTTCTCTTCTGAGGGATCTTCTCCATCGCTTGCCAACTAGGGTCTAGATACTCCTTCCTTTTTGTATGACAAAGGGGGGAAATTAAGATGGTTTTTATTTTGTTTATAGAAATCATGTTTGTATCTTGGACTCTATGAAATATGCTAATGCAAACTGATAATTTGTATCTTCACATGAATTAATGAAAAGAAAGCTTATATTGAAATTATATGATGTTTTAAATTTCTGTCAAAATCACGTACTGCATTAATTGAGGGGGATTTGTTAAGCTCTCAAAATTGATATTAGAATCAGAATTAAAATCTAAACTAACATGTTTGTCATCATCAAAAAAGGGGAGATTGTTAAGACAAACTCTCAAATTAAAGTTTTGATGAAAATAAACAAAGGTTAATTAAGAATGTTAATTATGATTCTAAAATATTATGTTAATTTAACTTCTGCTTTTGAGTGAATTAATTCAAAGATAGGAATCAAGCAAAGCAAAGAAATCAGATGAAAAGTGAACATATAAAGAAATAAGAACATTCTGGATAAAACGGAGGATGTTCTCTAGGAGCAAGACTAATCATCACATCCTCAAGATCAATCAATCTCCATTAGTTCAAAGAAGATTATGCCTCTGAATTTTATACTAAGGTTATCAGTACTTGGCAAGGAACAAATGGGATCCATTTCATTCAAAGAAGGCATTCAAAATCACTAAAAGAATAGGTCTTGAATCAAGCTAGTCAAAATGAGTCTGAACCTTCTTCAGCCAAAATGTCAAGAAAGATAATCAATCTTGATATGTACAAGACATCAGGAAGTCATCCATAATGATTAAAACTGAACCTCCAGATTGATCATCAATCTCCAGAAAGTTCAATAGTTGACAGTCCAGATTGATAATCAATCTCCGTTTCTGCAGAAAGTGTACTATCTATCTCCTTAATTCTGCAGAACTTTATTATCATTCTGCAAACTATTTTGGACATAATCAAGTCTTCAGATCGAAGATATAACATCAACAAATACATATGAAGCATAAAGGATCATTAATCACCAAGGCAATCTGATCAAGAATGAATAAATCAGTCCAGTCAAACAGTTTTCAAAAATGTTCAAAGGCTGAAATATTTTTATTCATATATATTGGTTTTGGTCAAAACTGACAGAACACTACCAACAACTCTTTTGACCATTATTAAATGCTTCAAAACACCTATAAAAGAAAGACAAATGCTCAGGGAAATGGCAGAAGTTCAAGTGATATCAAGTCTCACAAATCATTCACATTCACATACTTGAAATTCTCATTTTTGCAAGAAAGATTCAGTTATGATTATATATCATAATATGTTATTATTGTACTAAATTATTTGTAAAAAATCGAATCTCAAACAAGAGTTGAGACATCTCAGATTCTATCAAAACAATCTTATCATTATTGTAAAACTCAAACTATAAGAGTTTAGTATATTTTGAATAGATTGGAAGAAATCCTATCAAGGTTGATAAGTGATTAAATTGCTTTCTAGGTGGAAAGAAATAGAGCTTGTAACAAATCAAGGTTGATCTAAGCTAGGTGCTATAAAACCAAGAAGGTTATTTGTTTTGAACACTTAGTGAAAAATCTCACAGTTGTGAGGATTGGACGTAACTCAAGTTGGGTGAGCCATGATACATCTTTGTGTGATATTCTTTCTCTTATCTCTTTATTTATTGAGCTTGATTGATTAATTGAGTAAAAACATAAACTGAATTTCTGTTTTTTAAGCTAACCAAGAACGTTCTCCGTTTTCTGGTAAAATTCAAGAACGTTCTCTGTTTTCTGTTTTCTTAACCAAGATCATTCTTGAGTTAAATCTTTAGACTTTTTCAAGAATTTTTAAACAGGAAGATTTACAATTCAAAACTCCATTCCTTGTAAATCGACATTACTACTTTAATTACATCCAAACAATTATCCTTGCACTAAAATATGACTATTGCCTCAAAAATTGCCAATTTATTACAAGCACACAAAACTATTCAATTATGTATCAATTTGTATGTAAAAATAAAATTTCTGTAGATTATGTGAATGTTGATGACGAGAGATGCAACATATTTAATGCCAACGCGAGAGAAAAAGTAGGTGTGAAGAGTTTAATTGGTGAAGAGAAGGCATTAGGTGGATTAAAGACTGGGGAGGGAATTGGCCCACGTTAATTTAATGAGGAGGAAATATAATTTTTTTACTCCATCCTTATTTTTATGTCTCTACTCTACATTTGTGATGAAAATTTCAAATCTGTCTGTGTATATATAGCAAATCCCTCCTAATTCCGATGACTTTTACATCAATGTTTCCCGAGATATTAGCGTGTTCCAAATTTTAGGAAAACTTGCAGCAAGTTTTTTATTACAAAAGTTTAAAGTTTAGAGTTTGTTTCATTGTGTTTTATTTTTTAGTTTTTAAAAATTATTTTATAAATAAATATTAGAAAATTGTTTTTAAAAAAAAAATTAAAAAAAATTTGTTTGGTAATTTTAATTTTTTAAACAGTTTTTTATTAGAGAGTAAAAAAATTGAAAAATGAAAAGTAATACATCATTTATCTATTTTGTTTTTTTAATTTTAAAAAGTATAATATGAAAAATAGTTTTACAAAACAGTTTTTAAAAACAAGTAATTCAAACAAGTTTTTTAGTTTTTAAATTTTAAAATACTAAAAAAGAGTTTTTAGGATGTGAATCAAACAAACCCTTAGTTTCCGAATTTTTATTTCAAGTTTTTTATACACTATTCACAAGTAAATGTTATTATTTTTCGATGAAAGAAAAAATAAATATTCTTCTTTTTATATATTTCAACTCAAACATTTTTCTTAAGCAATCCAATTTCATAAGTATTTTAAGAGTTCTAATAATATTTATATTATCAACATAAAAAATAAATATAATAAAATCATTAATTTCTAACATTTTCTTAAACATGCATGGACAAATGATATCATTTTAATATCCTCTATTTAAAAAATATTCACTAATAATACTATACAACATGCATCTAAATTATTTGAGTATATAAAAATACTTATTCAATTAAGTAATCTCTTTGAGAATCCAAATTAGATGTTTCACAAAAATTAAATTCTTCAAAAAAATTTCATATAATTATAACTATCAACTGAGCCATATAAATACATTGTAGTACGTCATTCATATGTAAATAGGGTCTTTCATGTGATGTGATGCTAAACTTAATAAGTATTAAAAAAAATACTTGAATTCGTTGGTAGAGAATATGTCTCTTCGAAATCAATAACAAATTTTTGTTAATACTCTTGAACAACAGGTCAAACTTAATATACCGTTTTCTATTTTCGTAAAAATATACTCATATCTAATTAACTTCACATCTTCAAGTCTATAAACTTAAAATTCAAAAACATTTTGTTTTGCAAAGTGAGTTTAATTTTGCATCAAATTAATCATTGTTTTGTCGATAATCTTTAATAGTGTTTCGTTCATGATAATTATTGTCATTTTACACATATAGCACTGCATTATATGCTAAAACGTTATCAATGTTGCCTCTCTTTTGGTTCCATTGTACTCCATTTACAACATCGTTTTTTGAGATATCTTTATATTAACAAGTTTCAGGTACTTGATCAATTTTTTTAAAATTAAAAATCAATTATGTAAAAGTACTTTTATAGATTTTACATTTTCTTAGTTGGGTCATCTTACATTTTAGCTCATTTCCTTATTTAAGGATATTTATCTTTGAAACCAAAAAATATACCACACTTCATGTGGGCTGATATTCATTTGCAATTATAGATTGTCCAACAAGGACATTACTATTACTTTTATGTGGATTATTAACAACTAATACTTGGTTTGCTAAACTTTGTAGATGAACTATCTTTAGAACTTATGTATTACAATAGTTTATTTGATGATTAAGATGAGATAATATTCTATTTCAAGCAATACTAATAGATGGGATTCATATATAATATATACTAGAATATAACCCGCGCGTTGCGCAGGATATATAGACTTTAACATATTAGTAGTATTATCAATAAGATTTTAAAATTTCAAAAATAATATAATTTATTCATTTTATTTGTAGAGTATTTTTTTCAAGTGGATTTATTTGAGTAATTATTATATATGAGTTGACAAACACACATTTAAGAATATGTAAAATATTTTGCAGAACGTAATTGCAACTAATTCATATATTTAGTATTAAATATCCATAGTGAAGATCATCCTACAAACAAAATTCATAAATTATATTTAGTGTTACAAATCTTAAAAGTATTTTAATAAATATTAATATATGTAATTATCTACCGCAAAATCAGATTCGTCATGCTCTTTTTTTGTGTTGTCAAATCTAAATTTATTGTCAAAATATTGTTAGAAAAATATAAAATTATTTTCTCATTTGATATTCATTTCATTCTAACCATGTCAAAGAAATGACAAATCAAAATTCCAATATTTTGAGTATGAGACTTCTATACAACATGACTTAAGAATTTTCACAAACAACTCGTATCTTCGATTGAGTAGAGGTAAAACAAATGTAGAAGCTTAAAATTGGTAGTATTTTTAAAAAATTTGACAACATAAAACATCTCCTTAAAAAAAAAAATACTTTTTTAATCTAAATATTAAACATTATTCTTTTATCTATAAATGGTAAATATTTTTCTCCCGAAGACACAATAATAATACTCATATAAAGTTGAATAAAGACAACTTTTCTTTCTCTTTTGAGGAGTCAATATACTTTTCTATCGTAGATGAGATCAAATATATCTGCAAAAACAATACTCTAACTAAGAACAATCAAGGTTTGAGAAAAATGAACAAATATGTATAATATGTTACAAAATACCACTTACTCAAAAGCTATTTATGCGAAAGAAAAGAATTTTCCAACTATATCTACTTCTTTGAAAATAATTGGGTTGCAAAGATATTTCCCTTTGAGTTGATAAAGTAGGGTTGTAAAAATTTACGCATAATATTTTCTAGTGGCAGTGGCGAACCTGCCATATAAAAGTTAATAGCATAAGGCTGCAATATAAAAATTAATTGCATAAACGTGTTAAAATAGTTGCAAGAAAAAAATTATATTGACCATTTAAATAAACAATTACAAATTTAGAATTGGAGTCACTACAATACAATAATAAGAGTTATTAAGCAAAATATAACGGCAAAGTTTCAGTTAGCAGAATATAATGGCAAAGTAAATATTGAAGAGATTGTTTGAAGAAGTAGAATAATATACGTAAAAAAAAAACTTATATATTGATTGTACTTTAATTTGTAACTCATAACACATTAATAGTTATACATAATATTAGATGTTAAATAGTAATAATAGTAGTTAAATGTATGTTAAAGCAAATTGAAGTGGAATAATAAGGAGGATGGAAGAGGGATGATGAAATAGTACATTTTAGATGTACCAGATTAGATTTTTGGTTGAGGTGATAATATTTAAACGAAATGACACAATAGTGGATGATGTGTCACAATAGTATGTGGAATTTTATTTTAATATATATAATAATAATAATAATAATAATAATAATAATAATAATAATAATAATAATAATAATAATAATAATAATAATAATAATAATAATAATAATAATAATAATAGTAAAATGTGTGTTAAAGCAAAATGAAAGTTGAATAATAAGGAGAATTGAAGAGGAAAGACTTTTTACATGTGCCACATGAAAGTTTTGTTGAAGTGACAATATTTGAATGAAATGACACAATATTAGATGATGTTTATGTGGGAGTCTATTTTAATACATATAATAGATTCTCAAAATTCATGCATAGTATTTGAGTAATTGACCATACATAACTCATTAAAAAAATGTTTATATAGAGAATATTAGGTTATTGACTAAAAATCAATTGTAAATTAAGAGTAAGACTTACATTTGATAACTTGTTGGCTAGATGCATAGTGATGTCTTAGAATGTAATTTTCTATTTTCCCAAGTATAAATTAGAAGTTCCGATTTCATATGTATTAGTCCTACAATTAACTTTTGACGTCTAATTAATGGAGCTTCTAGTTTATTTTTACGTATGAGCATATGCTACGAAATGTTCAATATCAATTATAATAGACACACAATACTTATTAGATGTTTTTTTGAATGGTCCATAAAATGAGCTCTTAGTAAGGTTAGCTAAGCAAATAATCTCACAAACTTCTAATTGTGAGTTGGCAAGAAACATGTATGTGATCATCTAATTGATACTAATTGAAGTTATACATATTGTTGGAGAGTCCTGGGGTGCGGGAGTAACAATGGCCAAATGTTTAAAAACTATTAGAGAGTTTGATATCACATCTCCATCCAAAATCTTAAGAGAATGAATATATAGGTCACCACTTTTATATTTTCAATATTTAGTTCATTCATAGTCCATGTGAGACTTAACCACACTTGAACCTAACAATCTTCCCATAAGTGTAAATCTTCCACATCCTATAATTGCATCAGTGTTATTACCAACAAACACGTCTCTTGATTGCATTGTCAGGAAGACTTTTGTTACAAGGATCCAATACCAAGATTCACTCTCGCTCTCCCACCAAGTTGAACCAGAGCTCTGATACCACTATTGGAGAGTTCTGATGGAGCAGAATGAACAACAAACCAAATGCTCTAGAAGCACAAGAGACTTTGACACCATATCTCAACGCAAAACCTTAAGGCAATGCATATATGGTTCAACACTCTTTTATATCCAATATTTATCCCATTTATAGTCCATGTAGGACTTAACCACTCACACTTGAACTCAATCCGTATCTCAATGGTTCACATGACTGGTATATTGGTTCACATCTATTACCATAGACGATATATAAAGGTGAGAGAATCATTTTCCAAATTGTTAAGTTCCTTTTGGGACTAGTAAAACACAAAACTTATTGGATTGAATAATCTACTAACTCTTAAATATATGTCGACATAAATTTTTAACTATATTTTGTATCATAATTGTTTCAGGATTACCCAACTGATCTTATCAACGAAAAATTTAATATGTTTGTAAACTTCTAATTTACAATAACATGTGTTTCAATTATTCTAATCCATATGAATCAATAAAAAAAATCATAACTTTTAAAATTTAAAATCCCAAGCACAAATAAAGAAAAAGTTACACATAAATAAATTCAACTTCTCCACAATGTACATAAGTTACTACATCATTATATATAGAGAAATAAAACTATTATAGCACTATTTAAAGGATATAACCTCAAATCATAATAATGGAATTTTTATCAATTTCACATGTAATTAATCAATACCACATCATTTTATTTTTAGCGTCAAAATGAAATTTATCGAGCAGCTAAGTCAACTATAATAAAAGAGACAATACAAGCAAGACGATCCTCAATCTATATTGAGTTATGGAATCTAAACTACAACGAGCAAAATGATGTACAAAAACATTAATAATTCGTATAAAATGATTTTTTTAAAATAAAAAAAAATTGATAATCTTTTAAGAATCAACGATCACAGAACTAAAATAAGATAAATCTTTGAATTTTGCATGTATTCTTAGGACTACATTAATATAGTCCCATTCAAAGACAATCTTCTTGAATCCAATATCTAGAGTAAACTAAAGAGCTAGTCTCAAACTCAATGCTTCCACAATATCAGAATTTGGAAATGCCTCAAAACATCACGTGGTTGCAACCACCACCAAACCATTAACATCACGGATGACTGATCTAAGTATCCAATACCACATTTATTATTCATCGGTCAAGATGGACTCACATTAACTTTATATAAAGACCTTGTAGGGGAGACATATGCATGAGAATTGAAAGCTTGTGTGTTCAAACGATTCTTTTGGTCCTCAATGACACTCTAAATTTTATGGATGGTTTTACATAGAGAAGCATTTCCCCCCTTCAAATATGACTTTCTTTATAGCGTATCAAATATCATAAGACCCAACTTGTTTCTTCATCTAAGTCCTGATTGATCATATTTTCAAGCCAATGAATACAAGTAAATTGGTAGCCTTCAAAATAAGCACTCAAAGGAGATTTGAACTATATCTCTTTTGACCAAATGCAACTCTTAAAAATGTGGTCAATATCTTCTTGAGCCAAACCACATCTAGAACAAAAATGCTCCAACATCATGCTATATCAATTATTATAACTACAACAATAGTTATAAAAAAAATAGTATGAATCATTTGTTTTTAGAAATAAAGTTCAATCTATCATGTAATCTTTAACAGTTTTAATCAATGACAAATCTTTATTCTGTCACAATTGTGACTAAATTTTTTGAAAATATTTTTCTCATTTTTGCTACTCGAGGAGCATATATGTATTCATTTATGGGAATATACATAATTTTCTTATTTTCTTTTGTTTCAAATTATACGAAAATCAAACGCTAATTTATAGATTTCATTTTGGTCTTTTAATTTTTTTTCCCGTTTCTTTTTGGTTTCTTAAGTTACAAATATTAGATAGTTTGGTCTTAAATTTATAAACTTTAGTCACTTTAATCCCTTAAGTTATTAACTTTAGACACTTTGATCTCGTAAGTGAAAAATGATAGACATTAATAGATAGAACAAAATGTCTAATATTTATAATTTAAAAATATAAAATATTTAATATTTATAATTTAAATGACAGTGTATTCAATTTTGTGATTAAAAGGACTAAAATGAACAAACAAAATTTAAGTGACTAAAATTTCAAATGTCTATTTGTCAAAAAAATTGTCTAATATTTAAGATTTAAAATACCAAATTATAATTAAAAAAACTTAAGAGACCAAAGAAAAATTTAATTGCAACCTAAGAGTGTGTTTGGATGAGATAATTGAAAATTATAAAAAAATTATAAATCTAGACAATTCAAATGCCTCAATTGAATTCTTTTCATTTTTAAATTTTGTTATTTTAATAAAAAGATTTGTTTTTCAAAAACTGTGCTATTGTTATAAATTTCAAAAGTTGAGGGACAGAAATGAAAATTAAATTTGAGTCAAAATTAAAATTTTGGAAAGTTGAGAAACTATTTTACAAATTTTGAAACATAAATTCATATTCTAAAAAATAAAGAAGAAATTTGAAAATTTTAAATTTTAAATAATGTCTAAAATAATCTAAATTTAATTTTACAAATTACTTTATGAAATTATTTTATTTTAAAAAATTATTTAAATTTATTATTTAAACAAAATAATTTGTATATTTCTTTCGTCCAAACACATTCTAAGAAACCAAAAATATAATTTAACCTATAATATCTTGTAGTCACGGTCGTTTAATTAGAGCAGTACGATATTTATCATCCCTTAAGTCACGGTCCATTTTTGCCATTGCTACGTGTCCTATATGCATTTTAGTAATTTAGTATATCGCTATATTCTGTCAAAAAATAATCGTTATACTGAGTCTGCCATGATACTTGACTTTAGAATTTTACCTTTTTGCCATTGTCGGTGACCAAATTATATAAATTCCTTAAACCTTTCATAATGGTGGATGATTTATCTAGGTACCCTTGAAATAAATTTTAGGAGTCTAAAAGAGTAGTATAGAATCACTCTTTATTGTGAGTTTTGTACAATAAATTACATTAAAATAAAAGAAAAATACTATGAAATATAGAGATGTAAAGTTATTAGTAAATACATCAAATAGATTAAATGTTTATTAAACATTGTCAAACATTATCATTATAAAATAAATAATGTGTACATCTAAGTCACATTTAAAGACTTAATAGGATACTTTTAGTAGTAATTATAATTCATATTGACTACGTATTTTTTATAGATATATGTTAGTGGCTAATTGTTAATAAAAAAAAAAAGAAAATATTAGTAGCAACGATTGAACATCTAACATTATTTTTTATACTCCTTCGATATACTTTAACTCATGGATTGAATTATATACGTGTTAACATAAATACATGAGGGCATCAAAAAGAAAACGAAAAACTAGCCTAAATGCATCATCACCATTAATTAATATTAAATTGATTGAGTGAATACTTTCGGTTTAAATTCATCACTATCTTTGGATTTAAATAGAGTACATATACTAATGAATACTTCATCTAACTTATAATGACTGTTTTACACACTCTTATTATTGACAAGTTAGAAGTAGTGTTTATTAATTGTGAAATTAATAAATATGCAGATATATTTAGATATAAAATTACATACAAATTTTGATATAATTATATTAAATTCATCTTTTCTTCTACTAGATAATATTATTTGTATACATAGTAAGGGAGCTAAAAAAAATTACCTAGAAATGTAATTACATTGTTGATTTATTAGAGAAAAAATAAAAATATTTATTTATATTAATGATGAAAAAACCATACATGCTAACAGAAATCTTTTTTTATTTTTTGACAGAATGCAGATAGAAACTTTTATCTATTTAATTCATAATAATTTCTTCAAGAAAATCATAATAATAACAATTTGGATCCATGACTTGGAGTTTTTATTATGCCAAATTTCACTCTTACTAACGTGACACTATTTTCGTCTCCTTCTCCTTCCTACCTCATCCTAGGGGTGCGTATTGCGCCCACACCTTCTTCTATCTCAATCTCTCACACCTTCTTTACGAATTTTCATTTTCTTCCTTTCTCGATTATTTAATTAACAAAAATTTCTTCTTGAGTTGAAAAATGAGCCACACAACAACACATACATAAGACACTTTTTGTGAGTATGAGACACACACACACACACAAACACTTTCTATAAGGTGTCACTGATTCTTCATTTGTAAAGATCCCAAGTTTGGATAACAGGTTAGTTTCCAATTCTGCATTCAGATCTTGCAATTTTGGTAAATGGGTATTTATTTTATTTTTCAGATCTTCAAATTGCTACATACCCAAATGATAAAAATTTGAACTTTAAACCTCTTATTACTATTTTAATCCATTTTAGTTTACTGGGTATCATTGTTTTTTCATTTTTATGCAGGATATACATCTTGGGGTTGATTTAATAGACATTAGGAATGTTGGGTCGGTCTGGATTTTCTAGACCAGGAGGTTTCAGGCCAGAGAATTTAGGTCAGAATACTATGGCCATGATTGGTAATGTTTGTTTCTCAGTTTTTGTTATTGGGGTTTTGGTATTTACTATTATGGCTGCTACTTATGAACCTGAGGATCCTTTATTTCACCCTTCAACAAAGATCACAACATTTCTAACTTCCAAATCCAATGCTACTTTTAAGTCAGATAATAGTGTTGTTAGAACTGGAGAAGATTTTATGGCTGCCAATGAATCTGTTTTTGGTGCTATTATTAACATGACTGATGTTGATAACTCGGTTAGTGGCGAAACGGGTGAGGTGGTCGAGGCGACTCAGTGTGATGGCAATTCGGGTCCTATTGATTGTAGGGACCCTGAGGTTTTTCATTTGATGATGAGGGCTACTATTGAGAAGTTTAAGGATATACATTTTTATAGATTTGGGAAACCTGTTGCTGGATCGAATGATAGTAGTTGTGATATGGCGTGGCGGTTTAGGCCTAAGGATGGAAAAGCTGCTGCATTTTATAAGGATTATAGGAGATTTGTCATTGAAAGGTCCGAAAATTGTACGCTTAGTGTTGTTAGCATTGGGGAATATCATACTGGTATGAATGCAAGGAAGAGGAAGAAGAATCAGAAGGGTGGACTAGAGAAGACGTCGTTGAATACGGACCAGGTGAACGCGTTGCCGGTTGTTGGAGAGATGGTTAATGACAGCCTCCCTGTAGTTGAGTCCGAAAGTTCGTTTAGTCGAGGTAAATACTTGGTTTATATGGGTGGTGGAGATCGGTGTAAGAGTATGAATCATTACTTGTGGAGTTTTTTGTGTGCTTTGGGAGAAGCTCAGTACCTAAATCGAACGTTGGTTATGGATTTGAGCATATGTCTGTCTTCGATTTACACTTCGTCGAAACAGGACGAGGAAGGAAAAGATTTCAGGTTTTACTTTGATTTTGAGCATTTGAAGGAGGCGGCGTCGGTGTTGGACAAGGATCAATTTTGGGAAGATTGGAGTAAGTGGCAACAAAAAGATGGGATGAATCTTCATCTTGTGGAGGATTTTAGGGTCACACCGATGAAACTTATGGATGTGAAGGATGCTTTAATCATGAGAAAGTTTGGATCGGTCGAGCCGGATAATTATTGGTATAGAGTCTGTGAAGGAGAGACAGAATCTATTGTTCAAAGGCCATGGCATTTGATTTGGAAATCGAGGCGGTTGATGGATATAATGTCTGCAATAGCTTCAAGGTTAAACTGGGATTATGACTCGGTTCATGTTGTAAGAGGTGAAAAGGCAAGAAACAAGGAGCTTTGGCCTAATCTCGATGCGCATACCTCCCCCGATGCACTTCTCTCAACTTTGCGGGACAAGATCGATGAAGGAAGAAACCTCTACATTGCAACAAATGAACCGGATACATCTTTCTTTGATCCTTTGAAGGATAAGTATACAACTCATTTTCTCGACGAATATAAGGATCTCTGGGACGTAACTAGTGAATGGTACTCTGAGACAACGAAACTCAACAACGGTGTTCCGGTAGAATTTGATGGTTACATGAGAGTATCCATTGATACAGAAGTGTTCTTGAGAGGTAAGAAGCAACTTGAAACTTTCAATGATTTGACCAGTGATTGCAAGGATGGTATCAATACATGTAATGTTGCAGAAAACTAAATTTCTGTGAGATGTGAAATTCCAATGTTTCATACATTGAAACATACTCACTTGTACTTTTAGTTGTTATATGTGTTGGCATTTGAGACTTTGTAATCTTTAGTTGTTGTGGCAGTGAGGAGTAAAATTATTTAGTTTGTATTGTAAGAGTAGTGTCGCTCACCTTGGAATTTTTGAAAGTTCTTAATTGAAATTTGTTTTATGCTTAAATCCAATGTATCTAATTATTGGCTGAAACAAAACTGATTCTTCACACCAATTAACTATATATTAAGAAAAGTTGGTAGTGAATTTAAGTGTCAATTTTATGTCTAGATGTTGCTAAAATATTCTTTATATATGAATGTATTCAACTTGATTTTTTTCGTTTTCTAGGATAAATTAGGAGTAATATAAGGGATATGTGGAAAAATAATAATAAATGAATCTAGTAACTTAAAGTGTGCCTATATTTTGAGACAAATTATTTTCTCAAATGGTGCATAAATTCAATGCTATCTTATCATTATCATAAAAGCTATTTCAGTTGTTACATGTTGGAGGTGTTGGCTATGATAATTTTGGTACTTGATTGTGTTTCTCATGCTGAGAAAGATGTTTTCATTACCATGTGTCAAAGAGCTATTAGGGAGGTTTTTAATGTGATATGAAGTGTCGGAGTTAGGTTAAATATTAAGTTGAAAATGGAAAGTGTAAGTTAAGCTTTCACTATGCCCTGAAAAAATGAGAATCTAAAGTAACACTAGAGTTGGTGAATTCAATCTACATAAAAATAGTTTCTTACTCCACTCGGATGTGCATATTTATTAAAAATATTATTGAGTGTAATAATTTTTATTTCTGTGATAAATGTGTTTTGCAAAACCAAACATGTATATTATATGGAATTTTACATATGGAAGTTAAACCACTAAAAAATAACACTAAACATTTATTATGGTTTGACATTCTTTAGACAAATCAATATTTTGTTTACTTTTTTTCTTCTAAAGAACTTATGCAAATTATATAAAAAATTAAACATCAAATGTTAGTTGTTCTTTTGTTGGTAGAGAAAATTGAATTTATAACTTCTTTATAAGCTCACGTTTTATTCTGCGGTAAAAATTCTTAAACGAAATTGGCTGAATGTAATGTGGGTATCTGCTAGGGAGAGCAGATGCTATATTAAGTTTTTAGAGATATTTATTAGGAATAATTAATTTGGTTAAAATTGTATTTGAAGTGAAATTATTTGTGCTGATATTTTTTCTTTGGGAAAATTTGCTCTATAACTTGGTATAAATTTTCCTATTCAACTTTTATCACCAAACATGTAGAGATTGGAAGGTGAGCACCCAAGCACACACACTTTATGGTGTGTATATTAGTTAACAGCTGCATAATGCAAATGGAATGGAATACAAGTGACCAATAAAATATTTGAAGACATAAATAACATTAAGAAAAGTAATAGGTAGATAACATTCATACAGTACCACTACTTAAACAAATCAATAAATAATTCAAAAGCTCAAAACCAATGGATTGTCAGCCTAAGATTGTTCTCCTCATGCTATGTTCTTTCTGATGAGTTCAGCTTTATTCTAAAAAGTACCCTTTTCCCCATCTCAGACAGAAAAACAATCATTCCTTCATTGTTGTATCCTAGTGTAGAAAATGCTTACACTGGCCAATGCTTCACTTTATCATCCTTGATATTGTTGCTTTTGATAGGAACTCAAATGAAGCTGTGATTTCTACTTGTAATCTTAGTAGAAAGTTTAGTTCTTAACAACAAAATGCTCCTGTTATGAGGTTTGTGTGGTATTCAATATCTATCATCCGCATATAACAGCCTATTTCTAACTTTGACTCCCTCAAAAGTGAAACCATGTTATTTTTGCTCTTCCAACTCCCACCCTGGACTTTAGAATTTCTCTTTAAGCCATGTATTGTATGGCATATTATACAAAATTTGGGTAAGAAAAATGGAACAAAATCCTCTGCTTCACCCAGCCTTTGATTTTTCACTTGAACTAGAGTAAACTTTGGCCAGATTTTTGGTATTGGCCTTTTTTGAAACTGCAACTTGATGTTGGTTTTTACCAACTTTGTCGACTGTAAGTGGTTTGACCTCGAACGCTCCTTTGGTGAACCCTCTAGAAACCTGAAGAATTTGAAACAGTTAATCATTGCTCAGGAAAGTAGGACTTGAGGATTATGAGCCTTAGAGAAATAATTGATACATATCAATAATTTTCATAGTAATGTTCTATCAATCAAAAGATCACATTTAATATAGGCTTTACCACCAGAAATATTATGACAAACTAGCGTCAGTAAATAAAATTCCAATCTAGCTTTTCAGAAGAGCTGAAATTGACTTGTGCACCACTCACGCGACAACAAAGCAATATGTTAAAAAAGATAAAATCTGGGAACCATTTCTTTAAAAGAGTTCAACACTGTTGAAGAACTTCACTAAATACTATTCACTGAAGTTAACCAAAGTCTATTGTATATCATCAAAGGCAGAGAACTTCTGGTCAGTGTGGGACAGTATATACATTGATATAGATAACTTGGGATAAAATTGCTTATATAAATGACAAGTATATAATCGCTAATAGTTGTGTCTGTTTTGATAAAAATTGTACTTCTAGCATTTTCCTATGCATATTACCGTTGCTCTATATTTGTTCTTAGATTTCCAAGGCATTAAATCATTTTAATGTTAAAGAATTAATTCAGGGTAAATATAATTTTTAAAGTTCAAAATTAGCATTGGACCCAAAATGAAATTCTGTGGTAATGTTAATTTTGAATGTTATGCCGAACCTTAACTTCGGGTTGGAAACTATTCTATCGTTAATTCAGAGCAAAATTTATTTTGAGATCTCTTCACTTCTGAAGTAACAATTTCATTTATAAAAGTCATTCTTTCAAAAGTAATTATTCCAAAGTTTACTTTTTACAAAACATATTCTACCAAGAAATAAGCAATAGCATCACCATGGAGAAAGGGGCTGAAACAAACACAATTTAATGAAAGCAATTTTGATAAATGAGAATGGAAAAATAATTAAATAAAGTACATGCACATGGCAGTGAGGGCTTTGACCCCACACCTTGTAATGTAAATCAACCAATAAGTAATAAGCATGTACTTGATACAAAATTAAAGTAACTAGAATTCATACATATAAAGCAGAATAACAGCATAAGTATAATCATTGAAGAGAAATATCTGTTGATCCGTTATACCTTTAAGAAAATCCAAACTTTGAGAGAACTGCTTAATATTGCAAGTTTTGTCTTTTTCCCTGAAGTCAAGTACTTACACATATGCTGGTCAACCCTCACTATAAATTTTGGCCAGGATTTGGGCTTTTGAGGTTCTCCCTTACGGTCCATTGTTGCCTAGGATGTGAATGAAAGCATACAAGAAATCAAACTCACAAAAATGAGTAACATTTACTACAGGAAGTGAACATGACAATGTTATGATGAAAGCAAATGAATTATCAGATAGAGGTAGAATATTAACTCCATCTGATAGAACACATAACTTTCTTGATAACGTTTTTTTTCCCCCATGATCATATGGTCTAAACAATATTTTGGGAACGAAATTGTCTACTTACAAGAATCCGGCAAATTTGCTGTTCAATTTTTGAGAAGGAGGTCTCTAAAGCTTCAACCCTGCCTGTAGCATGGCAACAGGCACATGGTTCACTAATCATGAAAGTCACACTAGGTCGAACCTGTCAAACATTGATAAAACATTTGTAATTTATTTTAATAAATCTTACTAAACTCTAGTTCATGCAATTTGAAAAACTCTAGTTCATGCATTATTCTTTTAAATCTATAGTCATTTTAGTGTATCTGCAAGTTGAGGGAAGCATGATGAACAATGACGTGAAATAACATAAAATGAAGTACAAATTAGAACACACAATTTAGAATAACTACTTGAATAAAACAACAGGAAGAAAATATAGAAAAAAAGAGAGGAAGAAAAAGAACTCACTCAATGATTCATATAAGCACCTACTTAGTTCCATATTTGTGTCCATTTTTGCATTTCAAAAAATCCAAATGTAGGAATTGTTGTTACGTTAATGCAACATATTGTTTCATGAACTAACACATCTAATATATCCCACCACAGACAAACAACATACCCTCTGTCGTGTTATTTCCATGAGTCCGTATCTTGACAATTCGGAGACCTTCACAACAGATCTGTCTCTCTCAATGGCTTTCTTGATTTCTTCATAGACCAATTTTTTATTTGCTGATCCAGAAGATTGAAAACTCAATAAATAATTAAATTAAATACTTTCAAGTCCGATTCTGATAACATCAAGCGATAAATCATTCCAGAGTGGCATAAAAAATGAAAAATTTCATCCGTTCTTATACTTACAACATTAGGGAGATTGTTTAAACTGAGTTTAGACTATTTAATCAGTCGCATCTATCAGTCCTCACCCTGTCACTAATGATATTTTCCTTTTGATAAAATTATCATATCATGTCAAGAAAACTCAGCTAACTAAACAATGTGGAAATACATAGACACAGAAAAGGAAGAGGCTTAAAATGTTATGTTTGCCACTTTCTCTGCAAAATTTCGAGAAAAATTTTATAAATTTTTATTAGCATTTCAGCCTTTGTAGAAGCCGTCGCAGATTTTTATTAGACACTAAAGATGTTTCAATCAGGTGAACATAGTCCAAACGATGAAGATCTCCAAAAGAAACTACTCCAGGGAAAATATTATTGTGCCAAATTCATGTTTAATATTAATGATTGCCACTTTTTCTGCAAAATTTCGAGTAAAATTTTATAAATTTTTATTAGGATTTCAGCCTTTGTAGAAGCCGTCGCAGGTTTTTATTAGACACTAAAGATGTTTCAATCAGGTGAAGATATTCCAAACGATGAAGATCTCCAAAAGAACTACTCCAGGGAAAATATTACTGTGCTAAACTCATGTTTAAAATTCCATAGTCCATACATAAGTAAACTCTAGCTCTAGCATCATCAATTAGTTAATTTGCAAGCATTTTTGATCTCTTCTCACCTTTTCTTAATAATACTATTCATGACCAACAGGTTAGGCTAACAAATTGCACAGTGATTCAAACTATGCATTAAGTATCACTATTAATTATTTAAAATCAAAAAAACACATTGCCAGGAAAACTATCACAGGGAAATATATATAAAGCTTTAGTCAGTGATATATAACTCCAACTCATAATCAAATAATATTCTGAAATACATCTGAAAGAAGCCTTGTTCCCAACCCTCTAACTCACTGTACTTAACATATAAATCATTTTCACAAACAAGGTGGTAAATCACTATTTACCTTCATCCGTCATATCAATGAAATCTACCACAATGATGCCACCAATATCTCGAACTCGCAACTCCCTTGCAATCTGTTACAAATTGGATTTCATTAAAGAACTCGAACTGCGTGATTTTGATGAATTATTGGTTTCAAGACAAAACAAACAATAATTGTTTTTTTTTATAATTTTATTTTAAGATAACAGAAAACTGAAATAGAATTAATCATCAACAATGAAATATAACTTCATAATTATCATACAAGATTATCACAATACATATAGTCTTAGAATTTGGACTAGACCTAACTCAATCCCAAAAGCTAGTTCAAGGGGTGAGAATTGACCTATCCATATATGGACTATTTTGGCCATATTTAGTTGATGTGGGATAAGTTAATTCAAATTGAGATCCTACCTAGGACTGGGAAGGGGTCTCAAGATCGTAATTGTGAAATCATAACATGGATCCTACCTTAAGTTCAGCTCAGCTCTGATACTACTTTAGCTTAAGTTATTAACTGGTGACTCATGAGAGTTTTTTTATTTTTTTCTGATACAGTGTAACTAATGCGAGTTATGATGACCTTATGGATTTTTATGTTAACTGATTTAGATGGAATTTATTTTTTAATTTACGCTATTTTATAAGCACATATTTGAATCTTGTGGGATCTTACTGTCCATGTTTCAATCAACAATTTCCAATTTCACTTCCCTTCCCGGTTGTATGTAGGATCTTGATTTCCGATTTAACTATCTTGGTCTGTCCACCTATTTATTTCTTTAAACCCCCATGTTATTTTATGTAGGTGGTGGGTCCCAACAGAATGGTACGTTGAAGGAAAGTGGACCTCTAGTGTCTTTTAACTTATGTCTTTTGAAAATCATGATACTATTTCCTCAAACAAAATGAGAACTAGCTCAAGGCTAACATGTAGTAAAAAACCTTTCATGAGACATTGTTTAATTTCAATAAACTGCTACAAGAACAACACACGTCTAACTACATTAACACATTCAAGCTTGTAAAATGGATGACAATTTAATCCAAAATGAAATTATTAATCGCTATAAACCAACAGAATAATACAAAAAAGATGAGTTATTTTGGGTGTCAGTACTATGCCACAAGGGTTGTTCGCGGTGCGGTTTGGATCGGTTTTGAGAGAAAAACTCATCCAATTCAAAGATTAAAATATTTGTGGTCCGGTTTGGACGACAATTCAAAAAAAAATCCAATCCTATCTGATCCAAATTAATGTGGTTTAAATTGGATCAGTTTTCAGTTTATCCAAATTATAATTTGTAACAATATTTTAATAATAATGTTATAATATTACATTAACGTATCAACTTTGAAGCAAAATATTATATATTATATACTAAAAATTAATATTACGGAATAACATAGATCGATTATGTTTGAATTGTATGAAATAGTAATAAAAATATATCAACTATGTATTATTAAAAATTAATTGAAACTAACAAATAATAGTTTAATGCAATATCTCATACTAATACAAAAAAAGTATTAAAATTTATAAATGCGGTTTCGTTTTTAAAACTGAATCTGACATCTCATTTGAGCGGTTTTCACAAAAGAAGATCCGAACTCATCCAATAATATTCAATTTTGTGCGGTTTTCGATTTTTCTGGATCAGTTTGCGGTTTTTTTTTATTGGTTTGGATGTGAACACCCCTAGCCACCATATATTACTCAAGTGCGTTGTTGAAAGTAAGATATCTTACTTATGTTGACACGGCATTTTTCTTTGAAGTAGATAGTGTGTTCTCAAGTTGCTTGTTGAAAATTAAATTTTTTAATTAAGTTGAAAAGGCATTTTTCTTTGAAGTAGATAGTGTGTCCAATTTATGCCAATACTAGACTAAATTTTAACAGCAAGTTAAATATTGCATTTCTTGAAATATCCCTAAAATTATTGTGGAAAGGAACTCATTGTCTTCGTAGAAATATCTCGGAGCTCCACATTAATGGATGTTCTGAATATATATTATCACAAGATAAAAAGGAAGTATTGAAGAATAAACAGTTTTTCATGAAAATAAATATAACAGTTCTTGTCTGCATAAGTCAGAAAAATTGTCTTACTAAAGCCAAAGTAGTGCACAAATATATTATAATAAAGAGTGCAACATTCAACCTACCTGTCTTGCAGCTGCAAGGTTGACCTCCAGAATAGCTTTCTGCTTGGAAGTTTCCTGACAACTTTGAAGCAAAATATTATATATTATATACTAAAAATTAATATTACGGAATAACATAGATCGATTATGTTTGAATTGTATGAAATAGTAATAAAAATATATCAACTATGTATTATTAAAAATTAATTGAAACTAACAAATAATAGTTTAATGCAATATCTCATACTAATACAAAAAAAGTATTAAAATTTATAAATGCGGTTTCGTTTTTAAAACTGAATCTGACATCTCATTTGAGCGGTTTTCACAAAAGAAGATCCGAACTCATCCAATAATATTCAATTTTGTGCGGTTTTCGATTTTTCTGGATCAGTTTGCGGTTTTTTTTTATTGGTTTGGATGTGAACACCCCTAGCCACCATATATTACTCAAGTGCGTTGTTGAAAGTAAGATATCTTACTTATGTTGACACGGCATTTTTCTTTGAAGTAGATAGTGTGTTACTCAAGTGCGTTGTTGAAAGTAAGATATCTTACTTATGTTGACACGGCATTTTTCTTTGAAGTAGATAGTGTGTCCAATTTATGCCAATACTAGACTAAATTTTAACAGCAAGTTAAATATTGCATTTCTTGAAATATCCCTAAAATTATTGTGGAAAGGAACTCATTGTCTTCGTAGAAATATCTCGGAGCTCCACATTAATGGATGTTCTGAATATATATTATCACAAGATAAAAAGGAAGTATTGAAGAATAAACAGTTTTTCATGAAAATAAATATAACAGTTCTTGTCTGCATAAGTCAGAAAAATTGTCTTACTAAAGCCAAAGTAGTGCACAAATATATTATAATAAAGAGTGCAACATTCAACCTACCTGTCTTGCAGCTGCAAGGTTGACCTCCAGAATAGCTTTCTGCTTGGAAGTTTCCTGACAAAGCATCCCATGTCCTCCATTTACATCAATAGAAACTAATGCCTCAGTTTGTTCGATGATTAGAGAACCTCCATTAGCAAGTGGAACCCTAGAAAGTAATTCACACCAAAAACAGCTTGCATGTTAAGAATTTTACTATCATGTTTCTTAAAAAGCAAGATGCCACTAGACATTTTATATAAGAATATCAGCAAACAGACTACTATAAGAGCAAAAATAAGCAAGGGATGGAATATTAAGAACAAAAGAAGCAACAAAATCTACCTTTTGCTGAGGATATTGTCAAGCTCTCCTTCAATGTTGTATTCATCGAAAAGGGGAACCTTTTTATCATATAGTTCAACTCGATCACAAAGATCAGGGGCAATGTCCTGAAGGTAATTGGTCACCTGGAGATTAAATAAAAATATTGACATCATTAGACAGAAGTGATATGTCAGTTTGTACATTGAATTTTAAATTAGCAGCTGATATAGTATTTGCAATTGCAAAAAATAATTATCATACCATTCATATAGCAATTTTTCCTACAAACAACTGGATCAGCATACTAACATAGGTGCAAAGATTAAAAAAACATTTGCGTCTTGTATACACGTCATAAAATAAAGCTGAAGTTTTGTTCACATACAGAAACAGAAATTCTCTAATTTTAGTATTTAAACTTAGACTTCTAAAATTAGCATATACTCCCTCTAGTCTCAATTATAAGAAGAAAAACTAAAAAACATCTATACCAATGAGCTTATTTATAACTACACTTTTTAAATATTGTTACTAATAGACTCCACAGAGAAAAATGAGACATTAAATACACCCACAAATATTTAAAAGACAAACATTAAATGAGGATAAAAAAGTCATCTAAACAATAAATGCATCTTAAGAGTCACAATTTTTTCTTATAAATGGGACCAAAAAAATCTTCCAATTTTTCCTTATAATTGGGACTGGAGGTAGTACATACCTCATGAAATGTCCTTGGAGAGTCAACCACCAATTTCTTGACCTAAAGTATATCATCATAAACTGTAATCAGTAGATATAACATAATGTAGGTTTTCTTTGGAATTTAAATAGACACCGTTAAGTTAAACATCCTAGAGATCATGAAAGTGACTTAAAATTAGTATCAAAACCAACATTGTCATTGAAATAATCTTGGACCACTGAGAGAGTTTGATCCATTGCCCGGTGCAAAATAATAGGAACAGCTCCTTCCACCCCTTCATCAGCAGCAAGAGCAGCAGATTTTGCATTTTCCATTATGTTATTCCAAGTCGAGAGCAAACCTTCCAAGTCTTTCTGCAGTTCCTCAAAAGAATGGCCAGCAGCAACAGTTCTTACAGTAATACCAAAACCCTCAGGTTGCAATGTCTTTGCTATAACTTTCAACCTTGTGCGCTCGACACCAGAAATCTTTTTGGAAACTCCAATTTTATCACAACGTGCCATCAAAACCTACAGGTCAGAGAGTCTAATTCAAATGAAACACGGTATGAATAATTTATTAGAAAAAACAGGAATGATACTTGATCAAACTTTATGCAAGGTGCAAGCATAAAATAGCACATACCCAAAATCTACTTCTTAGTTTGGGAAAAGCAGTCAGATTGGGACCCTTGGTACCAAGGCCCTCTTTAACAACTTGTACAACTACTTTGGTTCCCTTGCGAACTTGGTTCCATTTATTTACTCCAGTTTCTCGTTTTGTATCTTTTGTATGCAAAATATGATTGTTGATAGACCCATTTGTGCCAACAGGAAGAGAACTGTCATTTATTTCTCCTTCTATATGGACATCAGTTCCCTCTACATCATCCTCAAAGTCAGCTTCTACTTCATCATCAACCACACTACCATTCACATTTTCCTTAAGAACTTCTGAAATACAAAAATCATCATCTGCTTCATACTCATCATAATCATTGTGTACAGATTTTAAGCAATCATCCTCAGAATGTATGTCCAGTATTCCATCAGGGATGTCAGTAGCACGAGACATGTGACCATTTTTTCCTTTAGGTTCAATTTCTTGTTTCTTTTTCTTTCGACAAAACGGAGGGAATATAAATGGTTCTTTGTATGACTTAAACTCCAAAAGAGCGAGTTTAGAATTCCCAATATCAACAAAAGCTCCTCCCATAGAAGGAAGAAGCTTTGTGATTACCCCAACATACACACTATCACATTGCACATTAGTCTTAACTGGTTCCAATAGTAACTCAACCAATTTGTCATCCTCCAGTACTGCAATTCTTTGCATGGTACATATTGATGAGTTTATTAGTAAAATGGTGGAAACAGGGTCTTTTGGAATTGAACTACTACTTTCTTCAGGTAACAACTCTTCTTTATCTACCAGCTTCACCTGCTCTTTCACAGTGTCATTAGTTTTAGATTCATTGGATTCGGTTTTATCCTCAGAGACAATGAAACCCGGTGAATGGGGTAGCCAGGGTTCCTCAACAGGATCGTAATTCTCAGAAAGAATATTAGTAGAAGTTGAATCCTTGTTACTCATAATCACCATGTCCTCATTGTCCAAAAATAATTGATCTTCCAAAATAAGTGTCTCGGGCTTTAGGAAATCATTTTCAAGGAGACTCGTATTCCTTCGTTCATCTGTCAAACCACTGTTTGAGTGTTCAGAAACATATTAGGAAAACACATATTTCTGGAATGTAAAAATATGAAGAAATACCTTTGACTGGGAAAAAAATAGAAGGCTGCTTAAGAAGATATGTTTCCTCAGAGCAGTAACTCCATTCATGAGCTGAAGACATATGGAAATGAGACCTAATCCATAAATCCCTCACCACAATTTTATTATCTTCTAGGATTGGGACTGTAAGAGGTACTGAAAGAGAAAATGCTGGTCCAGGCTTCCAAATAATGCCACTTGAGGACCTTGACTTTTCCTTAATGAAATAATTATATTTAAAGTTCAAACCAAAAGCAATCTGCAAGGTAAAATAACAACTGAGTCACTTACATTAAAAGAATGTGTGTTTTGATGTTCATACAATATTTCAAGAATATTGAAGCTTCATGTAATAATAATCTAAACTTAAATAGAAGGACCACTTTGATCTGGTGAATGCAGAACTTTGTAGCAACAAGCCTACTATCATTTACCACTGAATACATACTACAGTTTTATTGACAGGAACCAGAGAATCTCCGATGGACAGGTTTTGCCTTTCCAGAGTATCTGTGTTGAGGATTTCCAGAGATAAAAAAAGCTTTAGACATAAGATTCTTCTATAACGGGGGAGGTTTCTTTCTATTATTCTCAATATATTGTAGGTTTGCTTTATATGTTTCCCTCAGTGTACAAAAGCCTATTCAGAAAAACTCAGCTCCACCGCATGAATACTAAAATTAACCTGAATGTCGAAACATCTTAATTTAAACATTTCTTTCTGTACATCTAAATAAATTTTCATACAGCCCAGTGATATTACCTCAGATTCAGCTTTCCATATGTTAGCGTGCTCTGTAGGAGACATTAGTACAGCCATGTTTGGTTTCCAGCAGCCTAACACAGCAAGATCCCCAGTTATATACAGAAGGTGATCATCTTCTAAATCAGCTTCTACAGTCCAAATGATCTTACATATATCATCAACATCAGTGGTTGAATTTCCTGTAAATTGGAATAGTCAGATGCATCAATCATTCTAAATTAGAGGAAAATACACTAATAAAGCATGATACTGACAATTAACACCAAAAGGAAGTTCACACCCACTCAGAACTCGTACTAAAGAAAAAGGGCTTATTTGATAGTGCGTGAAATTGCAGAATTAAAAAGTAACCTGGGCTCATATAGAATGATGAAGAGAATTAAAAAGAAAACTCAGGATACATGTAGCTAACACCAAGAAGGGTGTTGCAGCATTTAGCAGTACAATAGAACTTATTTAAGATAAGTCTACTTTTTGCTTCATTTAATTTACAAAAAAAATGAAGAAATTGCTCGCAATTCATAAAGTCAGTTCCAATCATTGAAAAAAAAATTGAAGAATATATATGACATGCTGCATTGCTACTAATGAACATTCTACAGAATCTAATTAAATATGATGTATCAATTATTAATCCATCGGACTAATTCATTAATTTTCATTATCTACAGAGGTCAGGGTATACAACAAAGGTAATTTTATCCTTACAAGAATAAAAAAACTTTTGCACAAAGCACATGCTATAACTCTTGAGTTGCTGAGTCTTGATCCTTTATTCTACTGATAAGCCAAGCTCGAATAAGATTCTACTCGAATACAACTGGAAGGAAGTTGTATATTAGGATGCTAACTCTTGAACAATACAGTTGTGATAAGTATCCAGCAAAACAAATCAAGGCGATAAATAATTAGGCTATAGAAAGGAGATAGCTATTTAATATAACTAAAACATGAAGTCTCAAACAAATCAACCAACAAGAGAAAAAGATGTATGAATTACCCTTCTCTGCTGTAAATGAAGCTAATCTTCTGACTGATTTATGGTTCTTCAGACAGCACGTGAATCTATATTCTCCATGCATTGGTACATGATGGCATATATGTCTGTAACAATATTTTAATACATAAGCGCAACCAAGACCAAGAAAAAGGGAGAAACAATTAACACTAAAAAGAATGTGTATTATCCATCAATATTACAATTACAATATATCACCATTCCTAGTGTTATTGTTCATCATTTTTTTATCTATCCATGATCATCTCATCTTTCATTTCAAATATAAAATCATATTTAAAATGCATTTCCCACCTTTAATCACCCTATCAATATATATTTTGTGTTTAAGGTAAGCTACACGTATAACAAATGAGTCGAAAAAACCACAAATCAGTATGAAACCTAATTACTATTTGCTACACTTAGTGAAAAATATAAGTAGTATGGTACAATTGGTGTGTTCTCGGTAAGCGAGATCAAAACCCTATTTATCTAATATATCCAAAAAAAAATCTATTCATCTACAGAAACAAACATAACCTAAATTAAACCAATTTCCCCTCTCAAGACATGTTAGCAACTAATAATACAAAGTACAAAAAGCAACATCAATGAATTGAGTATAGAGACATGAATGAGTAAAATTTGAGAGTGAGAGAAAGTAAACCTTCTTGGTGGGAGTGTGTAAGGGTTAGAGAAGGGGGTAAGAAAATGATGAGGGTGGTGCAAAAAACCAACTTCAGCAATGAACTCCATTAACTGAGGAGAAAGCAAGAGTTCATCACTTAAGAAAAAGAAAAGCGCGGAAAAGAGAGTGGTTTTGGATAAAATATTTAGATAGATAGATATGTGTACTATTGGTGGTGTGACACACGGGAGAGCTAACAACAGGATAATTGCCTTGCCTTGGCGACTTTCTCTAAGTATCACAATATTTGTGGGTCGTGTCTCATTGGTTACTACAGTAATTTTTCTTTTTTTATACCGTATAATATTTTAATGATAATAGAAAATAATGTGAAATTTATAGATATTAATAGAAAAGAGAGGAGTAGAAGAACTAGATGGAGATATGAAATAGAGTAAAGATGGGAGAGAGAGAAAATAATGAAAAACACAAGGTGACATTTTAGATACCTTCCTAAAAAACATATATTTTATAAAATTGATTTTGGTTAAAAGTAAGTTGAATGTAAAATATTATGTATTTGGATATATTTACGTAAAAGTGGGTTGAATAATAAAATTTAGAGTAAAAAACATGTTTTGACTCAAAATTTATAAATCCTAGATTCAAGTTAGAATCAATTTTGAAGGTAGAATCAATTCAACTTAAGAACATCCAAATATATGAGAATTAATTTTACACAATTTTATTTTGACTTTTTCAGAAGTTGATCAAAATATGCACTAAATATACTTGTGGAATTGACTCGTGTGACATCCTATATCCCAAAAAAGTTTTAAAACATAAATATAGTAAAAACACGAGTAAATTTGGTTTGGAAAAAAATATATTCAAGTATAGAAAGATCAAAATTCGTAAGCATACGAAAACAACATCATCATCAAAAGAGTTCAACCCCTAAAATTATTACAATAATCAGAGTTGACTCTATACAATCCCAATTTATCGATCGACTAAAATTGCGACAATTCAACATAAAGAAATAAGTAATAACTATTTAATGTGTTGGTGGCATGCAAATCACTCAATCTCTTTCTTGTTGGTGATTGTTTCATCTTTTTTCATCTCATCATCTATCCACACATGTAGTGTGTAAGCAACGACATGGGAAATAAACAAATGTGAGTCATTATTCTCAAAATATAATCAAGTGGAGTAAATTAAATGAACAATAAACATCACAACATATAACAATAAACACTATCAACATGCATGGTGACACAACAAGAATCATAATCACCAACTACTTCACGATGAATCCTTTTAACTCTTGATTGATATAGGTAGAAAAGTCACCTACTGTCCAAAAGCAAGAATGTTTAGTCAGGGTGATTTCATATTCAACATAACACCCCGATAATGTCCAACATTAATGTAAGACTTTCCTACTGAAAACTCCTTCAAGGTCTCCTTGACCGTCAAACTCTAATTCTATTATAGCACAACCCTTCAACATGTCATATTATATAAATGCAACACATAACATCCAAAATATATCATTTATCATCAACAATCATTATCCCACATCACTCAGTCCATATATGCAATTAAGTGTACTAGTTAATTAATAACTTAATTTATTATTCTTACATAACCGAATCAATCAATCCTTAACATCTAACATATTATTCTATAAATTAGTCATTATCTGATTTTGATTATATTCCTAATTGATTAACCCAAAGTTTAAAATCGATTAAATAATAATTTAGTCATCTTCTAGTTCTAATTACAATCATAATCGATTGATTAAGCCTCACTAAATGGTTATTGCTTAACTTCCACGTTTTACAATTTTTGTCATCATCTTAATTAATTATTGAAGCCCAATTCTTTGTTTATTCTATTTTGTTTTAATCTAATTGATTGACAGGGTTTCAACAAGTGTACTGAATCGTTGCAAGTAATAATAAAACGGTAGTACCGAGTGTCGAATTCAATGATTGCGTTTTACTATTGAATTATATTTAATTACTACAATTGAACAAAAGGTTCCCAAATTGATTGAAATAATATTTAAAATTAATAACTGTAATAAATTTGATCCTTTATAATAAGAAAAATGTCACAGATGAGTTTCACTCTGAATCCAACCTTGGTGTCTAATTTGATCTTAGTTACTGAATTCCTTTATTGAATTATTACCAGATTCTCTTTATTTTTCTTGCCCTAATGTCTTAGTGACAGAACCTTTAACTCCAAAGTAACCCTTAATTCCTTAGTGTATTTAAGATTATAATTAAACATTACCGTACATGAATTCTTTTTTTAAATTAATTTTTCTGCAACTAATTTAATTGATTTCATGACATACATCTATCCCTAGACTACAAATTCATGAATTTCTCATCTCAAACATTCGTAAAGTCCACTTTTGTTTCAAAATACAAATCGTAGAATATTTTAATGTTGATCAAGCAATAAAAAGCATTAAGCACAAAGATGAGAAAAATAATTCATTAAACTCATTCATATAACTAGAAATCAAATCATATAAATAAGGGTTTCATCTTGTTACACTCATCACTAACAAATATGGTTTAGTTACTCATGACAGAGATAAAAAAGATAGAATTAGAAAAGAATTACAAGAAAGATTCATGAATGATTCTTGATATAACTGCTTCAATGGTGTTAGAAACGATCGTCTTTGAGTTTCTATGTTATGACACAAGTCTCTCAACTTCCCAATAGTCAAAAAGACGCATAGAAAGTGAAAAAATTGCATTTTAATGAATGCTGACGTGTGCCACGTGCCCCAGGCGCATGCTTTGCGCTTCAAGCGCGTCTTGGCAGTGGCAAAATGCTGAAAATGCGCCTCAGGCGCGGCTATTGCGCTTCGGGCGCACAACTTTTTATATTTGCCATTTGTTGCATTTTGATCCTCTTTTGATTCTGAATTGGGTTCCGATGTCTTCATGAAAATTGTAGCTATGGATCTTAGCTTTCATTTGCACTTGGTTTGACTCCAATTGGAGATCTAAAACTCCACATAAGTCATGTTGATTTCTCACCAAAATTCAGCACTACACTAAAACAAAAAGCAACATAAAATTACTAAAAGATCTCTACTTAATCAAGGAAATAAGAACATAAACATTTTATTAAATCAAAGAACTCAAATCAACAAAATATATCAAATAACTCCTTAAATTAACTAATAGTTAAAGATAAATAAGACTAAAAATAATGAAAAATATGCATATGATGAAGAGTCATTACAACCCCAAACTTAATCTATTGTTTGTCCTCAAGCAACAATTAATTTCAGATTTCGTATAGTTAAAATCAAACTTAACTCAATTTCTCAAATCAAATCAAACTCAACTCTCAAAGTTCTAGCTATTACAAAACATTCATCATGCTTCATTGTTGCTTACAAAAAAAAAACATAATTTGTACATTTTAGCATTCATTCATCAAGTTCAACTCTCTCTTCACACAATCTCGCCAAAATTTATCTCAAGTGTTTTAGGAAGGGTTATGAATTTATTACTCAAATCCTAGAACATGCATCACGCTACCATAGACTTGAAAAAATTCTAGATAGCAATCACAATGCAACAAACACATACACTTTTGGAGGACTTTCACGTTGTAATGGGCTTAGGTAAGGGTAGGACATTTTGGGATAATAGGCTTTACTACTTGGAGTTAGGCATACATTTTCAAATATTCTACCACTTTTTATGTTTCTTCACCTTTTCATTGTGGAGATTCTCAAACATTGACAAAAGAACAAAGAAGATATTATTTATCTAAGTACACAAACTGATTTATTATTTATTTTTATTTTTTCTTTTTCTTCTTTTTCAATCTTTTTGTGCGAATCAGCACCCCAAACTTAAAATGTTGCTATCTCATTAGCAACCCCAAACTTAGAATTTTACCAAGACAAGACAAAACTTTTCCTACCTAACTCCAATTAAGGTGATTGAATTAAAGTCAATTCTTTGGCTTGTAATGTGGCTAGTAACTGAAAGAAAGGGCAAGGCTCAAAGGGGCTAGCAAGGGATAAAATTTGCATAGGGTAGTTAAAAAGGCTCGAACGACCAAATAAAATTGTCTCAGTGTATGCATAAATTACAAGTGATGCAAGTTAGAATTAGTGCAAGTTCTGAAGGGATAATACATGTCTAGATAATCACACAAAAAAGAATGAAAGTGTTTAGGCCCAAAAGCTCACAGCTAGGATAATAAGAGAGAGCATGGACTGTCAAAATAATGCTAAACAGGTCACTGAAAAAAAAAATTACGAAAAATTGATGGCAAGTTAGACTTCTACAACCACAGAGTAATCAACAACGTATGCATTAGTGAAACTCATCGAATTGAGCAATGACATGAGTAAAGAAATGAAATTTAAATTTCAAAATCCCAAACAGAAAAATTAAGATCAAATGATAGTTATTACAACTTCTTCATGATAGTAAACGTTTAGGGAAAGGAAAGGAAACATACAATTCAACTACTGAAATAAAGTGAAGAAAAAAGAAAATAAATAAATAAATAAAAAACAAAGAAAGAGGAAAGAAAAAACTTCTTTTAGTTGGGTAATTCATTCAAGGGGATTTGCTTACGTCCTCCGCTCATGTACCACTGTAGTCCCTAGTATGCTGATGAGGTGAAAATAAATCAGAATAAAACATGCCTCCTGGTGTCTGTTGAGATGAAGCGAAGCCTCGATAGAGATTGGTCATCCCAAGTTCGATTCTACCTTGTCCATCTCGTTGATCGATCATTAATTGTTCCATCATAGTTTCTAGTCGGCCAAATCTATCCTATGTGGAGAGCTGTAATGGATGCTGAGGATGGTCATGTGGCCCCTGTGGTTCAGTATTTTCCTCCTCCAGCATTGCTGCTTATGGAGCGCCATGATAGTTTGTCAGAATCATGGAGGGCTTTTCTATCCACCTAGTAGTTATTGGGGTAGCAGGTTTTACCATTTCTTCACCCTATTTAGGTAACACTTTCACCTGCTCACAGATTTTTCTTATCAAGGAAACATGATGGAAATAGCCTATCAGAGGATCAAGAATCGATGTCCCCCAAAGATCACCAGCTATTAGCATGCCAACATTAATTATGTCTCCTTTTATGATAGCGGTTAGTAGACATGCTCTCTTAAATGTTATATCTAACACATTTGAACATGTAGTAGCGTATGATGAACAAAGGTACTCCATGCTTTTGCAATTGGGGTGAGATTCAACCAACGCAGTTTTCTAGGTGAACCATCTTTATTTCGTACCCAATATGTGTCTGGTCTACATAAGATGTGTAAGATCTACTGAGTGTCTATTTTTATAATGTTAGCCTCCATGACTTGAAAGTGGCAATCTGTATAGTTCGGCATATCAAAGAGGGCATTGATGAATTGAGGCGTGAAAGGCACCCTTTTTCCCCGTACATAACTCACAAATTGATCATGTGGGAATGGTTTGTCAGATTTTAGATTAGAGGCATTGGATAAGAATTCCACTACTAAGGACTTGCTTGCTATGGTAACAAATGTGGCCAGCTTCTCCCATCCTCTAGCAGCAATCATCGCCTGGATGTCAACAAATTCATTGGCTTCCAACATAAAATTCTTATCACTCACAAACTTCTTGATTGTGGGGAGTTTGGCATGATACTCTTGTGTTGCCCTATTCTTGAATAAGAATGTATCGTGTGATTGGGCAAAAGATGCATTTGTGATCTTAATGCATTTAGCTTTATGTTGGGTTGCCATTAGGTCCTGCAAAACAATTAAGCACATCCAGGATTCAAAATATTCAAGGTTAGAGATAATTAGTTTGAGCATGTCTCCCCTTGGCAAAATAACCACATCAATTGTCTTAAGTTTATCCAACCAAATTCTGAATGATAACAATGCATATAGATTGGTTGTGTCATTTTCTCAAACAGATGGTGTGTAGTACATATTTTGTGGTAATTAGGATTCAAAAGTGGTTGTGTCAATTTATCAAACAGTTGGAGTGCAGTACATATTTTATGGTAATTAGGATTCAAAAGTGGTTGTGTCATTTTATCAAACAGGTGGAGTGCAAAGCATGAAATACATGAACAATCCACAGTCATATGTGACGATTTCCAACACTAACACATATTCGATCTCAGACAACCAACATGCATCTATGAACAATTTCTAATACTAATACAATTTCGAATTCAAATAACCCACATGTAACAATGAACAATCTCTACAATTAGCACAAATTCGAATTCAAATAACCCACATGCAACAATGAACAATCTCTACAATTAGCACAAATTCGAATTTAAATAACCCACATGCATCAATGAACAAGGAGGAGTTGATAGTAACAATTGGAGAAAACTTACTTGACGATGGAAGAATGCTTGATAGGGGATGAAAACTTACCTCTGTTAAATTGAGTACTAGACTTGGAGTAGTAATAGAGATGAGTGTATCAGCTAACTCTTGTGGGAGGGGAGGGTTGTGTGAGGACAAGGGTTTTAAAAACCCAGCCTTGGGTAAACTGGGGACAAATACGCTTCATGTGCATGGGACGCACCTCAAGCGCGCGCTAACATTAAGCAAAACCAGAAAATGCGCTTCAAGCGCGAATGACGCGCTTCAGGCGGGCGCTGGCAGTGTGCATCCGCCTGAAATACGCTCCAGGCGCGTGAGACTAGTGACAAAACTTGCAAAATGCGCTTCAGGTGTGGATTCGTGAGCCTCAGGCGCGCACGACCAGTGACAAACATTTTAGACTGCGCTTCAAGCACGGATTCGTGCGCCTCAGGCGCGCGGGACCAATGACAAACATCCTTGAATGTGCTTCAAGCGCAAAAACCGTGCTTCAAGCGCGAATAATGCTGATCCAAACAGTAAAATCAATCCCCAACATATCTTTTTAATTCATTGCTCATACTAACTAAAAATGAAACTAACTGGATTAAAATGAAACTGAAATGCAAAAATACCGTGTAAAGGATACGAATTTGGGTTGCCTCCCAATAAGCGCTTGTTTAGTGTCTTGAGCTTAACGTTCCACTGTTCAAGTGGTGATCAAATTGATGGACTCCATCGAAAATTTTGACTCTCCCCCTAAGTAGGGTTTGAGTCTTTGTCCATTCACCTTGAAGTTTTGGTTTGGGTGTGTGTCTTCCAACTCCACAACACCATATGGAAATACCTTGATGATTTTGAAAGGGCCTGACCATCTTAACTTTAGTTTTCCTAGAAACAACTTCAATCTTGAGTTGAAGAGAAGAACTAGTTCTCCTTTTTGGAACTCTTTGAATTTAATTTTTCTGTCATGCCACTTCTTGGTTTTTTCTTTATATATCTTGGTGTTTTCATATGCAGAATTCTAGAACTCCTCTAACTCGTGAAACTGAAGAATTCTCGATTCGCCTGCCTTGACCAAGTCAAAATTAAAGTACTTTGTGGCACAAAATGCTCGATGCTCTAATTCAAAAGGCAAATGACAAGTTTTACCATACACTATTTGATACGGCGACATACCCAGGGGTCTTGAAAGCTGTTCGATAGGCCCATAGTGCATCATCAAGTTTCGTGAACCAATCTTTTCTTGAATCATTCACTGTCTTTTCAAGGATTTGCTTGAGTTGCCTATTGGATACTTCAACTTGCCCACTAGTTTGTGGGTGAAATGGGGTTGCCACCCTATGACGCACATTGTATTTCCTTAGAAGGTATTCCATTTTTCGGTTTAGAAAGTGAGTGCTCTCGTCACTAATAAAAGCTCGAGGCACGCCACAATGCGCGAATATATTTTTCTTGATAAATGTGATGACCTGTTGTGAATTATTGGTTGGTGTAACAACTGCTTCAACCCACTTTGAGACATAATCCACCGCCACCAAAATATAGACTTTTGCATATGAAGATGTGAATGGACCCATGAAGTCAATACCCCACACCTCGAACACTTATACTTCTAATACAGGATTTTGAGGCATCTCATCCTGTTTTGAAATGTTATCAGTGCGCTGGCATCGATCGCGCTTCTTGACATAGTTGAATGCATCTTTAAACAATGAAGGCCAAAATAGTCCCGATTAGAGAACTTTTGCTACAGTTCAATCCCCACTGAAATGACCCCCATAATCAGAGTCGTGGCAGTGCCACAAGACTTTTTCTTGCTCCTCCTCAAGCACACACCTTTGTAATAACCCATCCACTCCTCTTTTGTACAGAAAAGGTTCACCCCATACATAGAATTTGGCATAATGGATAAACTTTTTTCGTTGTTGGTATGTGAAATCAGATGGATTGCCTCACCTACTTTGAAATTAGCAAAGTCAGCAAACCAAGGTGCCTTGGTAATTGCAAATATGTGCTCATCATCGAACTGGTCTCGTATTGGTCTAGTGTTATCATCCTCATCCACTTTCTCCAATCGAGATAGATTGTCAGCTATAGTGTTCTCTGATCCCTTCTTATCTCAGATCTCAATGACGAACTCTCGTAGTAATATAATCCACTTGAGTAGCCTTGGCTTCAATTCCTGCTTAGCAAACAAATACCTCAAGGCAACATGATCAGTGTAAACAATAACTTTTGATCCTAATAAATAAGATTGAAATTTATCAAAAGCGTAAACTACAACTAATAATTCTTTTTCAGTTGTGGCATAATTGTATTGTACCTGATTCAAAACATGACTAGCGTAGTAGATTACATGCAAAATCTTATCATTTCTTTGTCCCAGGCCTGCCCCGATAGCATTATCACTAGCATCACACATGATTTCAAAAGGTAGTGACCAGTCAGGTGCAGTGACAATGGGGGCAATTATCAACTTATTTTTCAAATTGTTAAAAGCATTCAAACAATCCTCATTGAATTTGAAAGGTGTGTCTTTCACAAGTAGGTTTGTAAGCGGTTTTTCAACTTTTGAAAAGTCTTTTATAAATCTCCTATAAAATCCAGCATGGCCTAAAAAGCTTCTAATGCCTTTTTCATTGGTTGGAGGGGGAAGTTTTTAAATAACTTCAACATACCACTTGTTAACCTACCACCTCTGTCATACAACATCTTTTGTTCATTTGATGCCATGATCTCAATAATTTTTTGTGCTTCTGATGCAGTCTTGTAATTCAAAGAACCACCTGTTGTGGCATCCAACATAATTCTATTGCTAGGCCTCAAACCATTACAAAATATTTGCATCTGGGCAGTGTCTTCATAAGCATGATTGGGCATCCTTCTAGTAAACTCTTGAACCTCTTGTAAGTGTCACAAAGATATTCTCTCTCTTTCTGTTTGTAACTGGAAATCTCTTGCCTCTTTCTAACGAATACAACTGGGGGAACGTATTGTTCTAAGAACTTATCTTCAAGGTCATCCCACGTGGTGATGCTATTGGCAGGAAATGAGTTAAGCCACTCCTTATCATCATCTTTCAATGACAATGGAAATAATCTCAATCTTTTGCCTTCTTCAAAACAACCATCCACTTTCACTGTTTCACATAATTCAAAGAGTTTTGTGAGGTGTCTATTGGCGTCTTCGTTATGTTTACCAGAAGAATGAATCTCCTTCAACTCTTGGAATAGAGCGGGGCTCACTTCACACTTGTTAACTGTAACCAGTTGGTTATGGATGGCCAACCAGACACGATTTTAATTTCGATTCCCATACTCGTCGAGGGTATGTTCAGGTGGTGGAGCGGCAATTTTTGCAATTATGAAGAAATCCACAAATCCTCTTCTTCCACTACTAAGTGTCTTTCCCTTTGTCTCCTTTCTCAAACCTCTTTTCGATTTGCTTTCGCAGTTTTTTCGATTTCTGGATCGAAGAAAAGTTCAACTGAGGACTGGCCTCGCATATAAGGTTAGACAAATTGTGAGTAATGAACAATTTTAAAGTAAAGAAAGATAAAATAATTAAGTAAAAATTAAAGAGTTTTAAATCAGAATTCTTTTTCAAAATTAAAAATAAAATAAAGGCAAAAATTTTATTACAGAGCAAAACATTTCAATGAAGTAAATAAATTAAATTCAATAGTGATATGGCAATCCACGGCAACGGTGCCAATAACTTGATAGCGTTTAAGCAAGTGTACTGAATCGTTGCAAGTAATAATAAAACGGTAGTACCGAGTGTCGAACTCTAGAATTGCGTTTTACTATTGAATTATATTTAATTACTACAATTGAACAAAAGGTTCTCAATTTGATTGAAATAACATTTAAAATTAATAACTGTAGTAAAATTGATCCTTTATAACAAGAAAAATGTTAGGGATGAGTTTCACTTCGAATCCAACCTTGGTGTCTAATTTGATCCTAGTTACTGAGTTCCTTTATTGAATTATTACCGAATTCTCTTTATTATTCTTGCCTTAATGTCTTAGTGACAAAACCTTTAACTCCAAAGTAACCCCTAATTTCTTAGTGGATTTAAGATTAGAATTAAGCATTACCGTACAAGAATTCTCTTTTTAAATTACTGTCTCTGCAACTAATATAATTGATTTAATGATCTACATTTATCCATAGACTACAAATTCATGAATTTTTCATCTCAAGTATTCGTAAAGTCCACTTATGTTTCAAAATACGAATCGTAGAACATTTTAATCTTGATCAAGCAATAAAAAGCATTAAGCACATATATGAGAAAAATAATTCAATAAACTCATTCATATAACTAGAAAACAAATCATAAAAATAAGTGTTTCATCTTATTACACTCATCCCTAACAAATAGGGTTTAGTTACTCATGATAGAGATAAAAAAGATAGAGATTAGAGAAGAATTACAAGAAAGATTCATGATCAAATTGCTCTAATGGTGTTAGAAACGACTTTTTTTGAGTTTCTATGATAGGGCACAAGTCTCCCAACTTTACAATAGTAAAAAAGATGCCTAGAAAATGAAAAAATTCATTTTAATGAAGTTTGACACATGCCACACGCCCAGGCGCATGATTTGCGCTTCAAGCGCGTCCCAACAGTGGCAAAATGCTGAAAATGCGCCTCATGCGCGGCTGTTGCGCTTCGAATTTAATTGGGTTCCAATGTCTTCATGAAAGTTGTAGCTATGGATCTTAGCTTTCATTTGCACTTGGTGTGACTCCAATTGGAGATTTAAAACTCCAGATATGGCTGAAAAACCTCACATAGGTCATGTTGATTTCTCACCAAAATTCAGCACTGCACTAAAACAGAAAATAACATAAAATTACTAAAAAATCTCTACTTAATCAAGGAAATAAGAACATAAATATTTCATTAAATCAAAGAACTTAAATCAACAAATTATATCAAATAACTCCTAAAACTAACTAATGGTTAAAGATAAATAAGAATAAAAACAATAAAAAATATGCATATGATGAAGTGTTATCATTGATCATTCTCTATTCCCTACTCTGTTAATCTTAATCAGTTAATCCCTTTTCTATACAGTAATCGATTAAACCCTAAAACTAATCGATTATTATATCATAAAAATAGAAAATAATGCAATTTTATCAAAATAGAGATATACTAGGTATTAATCTTCAATAATCATCATCATCATCGTCACCATAAGATAATACAAAAACACACATAACACATACCATCATACATAATAATCTCAACAATTAAACAAAAATAACCTCATTAATATTTATAACTCATATAGAAAGTGACACATCATAATAGATGGATTACAACAGACAACACTTAACATATTCCATTATCCCCACAATGATTCTAAACAATTCAACGATTAGTGCAGACCTATGGATCATGGCGAAGGTGCAAACATGAGAAGGAAGAGTTGAATTATATTTGCCAAAGTTGACAAATTTTTGCTAATTTGATGAAGGTTGGTTGATTTTTATGAATTACTTAGATAATAAGCAATCAGATTCAGAGGTAGCAAACAATAAAAACATAAATAATTTGACACATAGATTTATCATGGTTCACCAATAACTTGGCTACATCTAGTCCCCTCATTCGAAAGGCTTCAATATACTAATTCAAATACCCTAAATTACAAAGCACCTGACTCTCCAAGCCAGTCTTCCCAAACAACATGACAACCCCAAACTTTTGAGGAACTAACCACCTTGACCCTACAAGTCAAGTCTTCTCCTAACAACCTGACAACCCTAGATTGAAGAATGAACTAAACCACTATGGGGTTGGATACAAAAGATTGGAACTTTAAGTGTTTGCTTCTAACAAAGCTGATAATAATAATAATAATAATAATAATAATAATAATAATAATAATAATAATAATAATAATAATAATAATAATAATAATAATAATAATAATAATAATAATTTCCACACTCTAAGAAAAGAACACTCGAAAAATATTTCTCATTCAAATAAATATTTCTCTTTTTGAACTCTAAAATGAATTTGAAATCTTGAGCTTGAGTTCTTATATTCTTTTAGACTTTTCGATGATTTTCTTCTTCAACCTTGAGTATCTATTTATAGTTAAAGTTGGGGCTTTAATTTAGTCATCGTTTAATTCTGAATTGTATCTTGTTTAGATTGAGTTTATAAATTCTTCAGATTGATTTTGTTCGTATTTTATTAAGTTTGCGTTTGTAAATTCTTTAGATTGATTCTATTCATATTTCATTGTAGATAATCTTTGATCAAATCTTCTTGAAATCTTGACCATATCTTCTTTTCAAGTTGGTCAAAGATTTTCTTCAATTATAAATATAAATCAAATCTTATTTTAGATTTTCATCAATTATAAATTTTAATCAAATCTTATTTTAGATTTTCTTCAATTATATATGTAAATCAAATCTTATTTTAGATTTTTTTCAATTATAATTATGAATCAAATCTTATTTTAGATTTTCTTCAATTATAAATTTGTTGGATAAAGTTTTGTGAATGTGTTTTTTTATTATGTGAATATATAATTGTTTGTGCTTCAGGTGTTCTAAATGTTTTTGAGGAAAATTTGTGTATAAGGTCTTAAAGTTTTTGGGAGTGTTTAAAAGTGAGATAATTCAACATTTCATTTTTTTTATTGTTGATTAAGTTTCAAGTAAGTGTATTTCTATTGTTGTTACTCATTGTATATCACTAATTGATTTGACTGTCCTGTACTTGAAATATTATTTTATTTAATTTAGTTGTAAAAAAAATGAATCATAGATTATAATTAGTTTGTTTTCTAAGTGAAATAAACAAACTTGCTAGCTATTTCTGCATAGAAATAATTATAATTTACTTAAGGTGTGACTGAGTTCCCGTTGAAGGTAAAATAATATCAATTATGAGGAAGGGGGGTTTGAATTATAATTGCCCATTTTAAAAATTCTGTTTTAAAAATAAGATCACAATCCAAGATTGATCTTGACAGTGATGAAGATCGATCTTGGTTTTGTTGAAGATCAATCTTGGTTTGCTTTAAAAACAGTAAAATCAATTTTATCAAAATATGATTTGATTGTAATGCATAAAATAAATAGAGATAGAGATAGAGAGATCACACAAGGATATATCCTGGTTCACCCAATCCGGGTTACGTCCAGTCCTCACAACCGTGAGATTTTTCACTAAGTGTTCAAACCAAGATCGTTCTTGGTTTTCATGGATCAATCTTGATCTTTACACAATTCCTACCCTTCTACCTAGAAAGGATTTCTTCAATTCTACCTTACTGTTTTGGAAAGGCTTTAACAAGTTACCTTTCCAAACATGAAAGGATTTTTACAATTTACTCAAGATTTGACAAAACAACCCTGAGTTACAATTCAACTTGCAATTGTATTTATAGACTCCAAGAAGGCTTATGACAGCTCATGTGACTGTTGGAAAGGGACCAACTGTCATAAAAGAGTTGTTGGATAAATTCTGCCAAATACAAGATTGATCTGCTGCATCAAAAGATCGATCCAGGATTGATCTTCTGGTTTGTGATGAACTAGCCTTGTACTTCTGTGATTTGTGTTAGTATGTCAGCCTTGAGTACATGCTTTTCTGTTACGTGTGCAGGCTTTAGAATAGTTCAAATCAGTAGTGTACTTTGCTACTTGTAGTCTTGTACTTGCATTTGCTTTATAAGAAGAATGATCTTTGTGATATGTCTTTATTGAAGCATGTCTTTGATTCTTCAAAATCTGGAACAAATGTGACTTGGATTGATCTTTTGTTGATTCTATATGAGAGTATAAGATGAATATTGTTTCCAGGATTGATCTTCGTTTTTCAGAACTGCTTCAAGATCAATCTGCGTTTTCCAGAACTGCTTCAAGATCAATCTGCGTTTTCCAGAACTGCTTCAAGATCAATCTGCGTTTTCCAGAACTGCTTCAAGATCAATCTGCGTTTTCCAGAACTGCTTTCTTTGATCTGATTTGTGATGTTTGATACCTATCTTGTTTTAACATACTCAAAAACACATGTTAAATATCAAAATACTTAGAATCATAATTAGAACTCTTAATTAACTTTTTGTTTGTTTTCATCAAAACATTAAATTGAGATTTTGTCTCAACACCCGTTACGTTATTTTTAACTTATTGTCTTATAATTTAGCTTGCTGAGTTGAGTAAAAAATATCATTTTCCTTGTTTTATGACTATGATTAAACAATGATAAATTTTAATCGTTGAATTATATGTTTATTATAAGTATTTCTCTACCTACATTAGTTGCAAATTTCTTTAAAAAAAAAACTTGTGAGATTAAAAGGAGTTTAACAGAGAGATGTGACAACGCCTTCCCAGACTAAGACCGGTGCTAAAAGTCTTTTAATTATCTATATTTGAATGTAATGATTTTTAGTTATTGATGCCTCAAATAATTGACTACATGAATAGAAAAAATTGATCATCCCGATGACCCATTGTCAATACAAATAAGCAAGAATAAGTCATCATTATTATTATGAATACTTGTTGATTTTATTTTAGTTTAGTAGATAGCATGTCCACCCTTATGAGTTATTTCAATGTTTATGTGTACCTTGTTGTGTCGTGAAGTAATATACTCATCATTGACTCTTTATTTTTCTACTTATTTGATTATAATGTGTGTTTTTTTAAATAATTTAATTATAAATGACATACACTATAAATGATGATTGTTTAAAAACTCTTGTGCATTACATGAATCCAAAATCTAGATGGGTGGTTTAGGGTCAAATTTTGGTTGAAAATCACTCTTCTAAATTATTTTTTTCTTTTTTTTTTTTTTAAAATAAGTAATTGTTACATATATTTAATATTATTATTATTATTATTATTATTATTATTTAAATTTTTTTCTTCTGATTTTTTCATCTTTTGACGTTTTGATTTTCCTTCATCCGATATTTGTTTGGTTCAAATTGAAATATCAAAATTGATATCAATTTTGATCTAGTACATAGGCAATCAATGACTTTGATATATTCAACGCTACAGCTCTAGAGATATGATTATCCTTGACACTTCAAGTTTGTCATATTAGTAGACTGTCATATTTGTAGATATTTTGTCGTTTTATGTTATGAAACTGGATGTTGTGAGTTTGCTCACAAATTTTTTTCTTTCGATTTTAACGATTTTGAATTGTATTATTCTTGATCGATATAATTTAGATCGATTTAAGTGAATGGATATTGTTTTTTTTTAGAAATGTTTGGAGTAATGTTTGATTATTTATGATATTATTTTTCTTTTAATTATTAATTTATTAGGCCTTAATTTATTAATTCACTACCTTTTTTTTCAAATATAAATAACTAGCTGTAAAATTCACAACTTCAAATAGTTAATGCTCAAGAGTATAAAATAAAGAACAGTTACATGTTCCATAACCATTTGAAAAGTCATTCAAATTACTATTATTATTATAAAATAAATAATACATGGATAAAATGACAATTGTTTTGTTTTTGTTTTGATTTTTAGGAAAATCATACTCTATAATTTGGAGTTTAATCGGAAAATAAAGAATTTAATCAGTAAATAAGTAAAATCTGACTATAAATGATTCCAACCAATATTTAAATTTCAATTAGAGAAGACACTAGACACCGCAAAAAGGTATTAAATTTAAGTTTGACTCCAAAACACATTGTATTGTTTTTAAGAGACCGAAAATACATGTTTATAATTTGCAAACCAAACATATAATATAATATAATATAATATATATATATATATATATATATCACTTGAGGTACGTGAGGGGCTAGTTAAGTAATAATAACTTAATCAAATAATCTTTAGATATTAAATTTAAATTTTCTCAAAAACAATTAATATGATTAATAAAACATAAAAATCCTTCCTACCCCATTTAAAAAAAAAATATTGTATCATGATAATATATTTTTGATTCCAAATACATATATATATAGTTTTCAAACCAAACATTAATTTTATTATAAGATTTTTTATCAAATAAAATTGTTGATAAGATTTCCTTTTGTATTTATATTATTAATTTATATTTCTTCCGTAAAAAAGTTAATTCATATTTCTACTTTTCCATATTAATGTTCTTTTTAATTAATTTCTTATCGATGATACTATTATATATATTTTTTGACAAATTCTCTTTTTACTAATATATATACATAGACTGCACGATCATCATACAAATAAAAAAGTATCAAGCAAGAATATTAACAAAAAATAGAAGAAATCAAACATGGAAAACAGATTCACCTCATTCTTAGTCTTACTTCTCTGTTTTGTAATCAACGTAGTGAATTGTGAATATTATCATTCTAAAAGTATAGTTACAATGGCACCACATAATAAGGTAACTCACCTTTGTTGAAAAACCCTAATAACGTTGTGCTCAACAATCCATGTCAATTACATGATGAATAGCCAAAGGCGGAAGCGTACCTGTGGGAATTGCCATTAATGAAATCCTGTGATGATGATGATAGAGCCAATGGGTTGGGTGATCTTCCTCAGCAAAACACCCTAAAGACCTTGCTCTCTTGATGGGGATAGAGAGAACCAGAGAGTTTTCTCCTTTAGGGTTTTGAAACTGAATAGTCTTGTTGTGTTTGCCTTGGGGACCATTACCCCTATATATAACTATTATTAGTTATATCCCAAATTGCAGTATTTCCAATTCAGCCCCTCATTAAATTAGAAACTGCCTGGTATCTACACTATTAATTTTCATAACTATTATTCTCTTTAGCCATAAACTATTATATATTATTTGACCCCTAGTTTATTGGCTAATTATATAATGACCCTAACACACTTTATTAATTAATTACATATGTGACCCATAAATCTTACAATCTCCCACTGGTCACACATGTATCCTTAGGAGTGTGTTAGACTTTATGACGTCAAAAATGTCATTATAATTACCTTGAGTATAATCCAAATTGTCCTGTCCATTAATCATATCAGCACATGGAACCAAAGAGGCTTTCGTCATAATAAGCATAACTAAACCCATCAACGATCACCCGTACTGACACAACTAAATGACATAGACCCATTATGAAAAGTGTAGCATGAAAATTACATGAAGTTGGTCAATGCATGTCAATTTTCAACTGGTCCTACTTTATCGAATGAGATCATACCATAACTTAAATGTACAAAGTAACCAAAAACTGAATACTTTAAACTTTATTTCTGATCAGAAAGTCCAAATACAATGTATTTGTACTTTACAATTAAACATAGAACATGAATTACATAATGGACGAAACTCCCACTAAAATCAAGATTCCTCAAACTGTAGCACACCCATGTGAGCAGTATGCTCATGAAAGACCTTGGGTGGTAGACCTTTAGTGAGTGGATCCGCAATCATGGAGTTTGTCCTTAAGTGTTCTATGGATATCTGTCCACTTTGTACCTTCTCTTTAACAACTAGGAACTTAATGTCAATGTGCTTTGACTTGGTTGAGCTCCTATTATTGTTAGAATACAGGACTGCTGATCTATTGTCACAATACAACTTGAGTGGTCTTTCAATCCCTTCAACTATTTGCAGCCCCGTGACAAAATTTCTCAGCCAAATGCCCTGGTCAGATGCCTCATGAATTGCTACGAATTCTGCTGCCATGGTTGATGAAGCAGTAAGACCTTGCTTGGCACTACGCCAAGAAACTGCTCCACCAGCTAACAGAAAGACATAGCCTGAAGTTGATCTTAAGCTGTCTTGGCATCCCGCAAAATCCGAGTCAGAGTACCCAGTGATCTCTAACTGGTCTGACCTCCTATATGTGAGCATGTAGTTTCTTGTTCTCTTCAAATATCTCATGACCCTCTTGGCTGCTTTCCAATGGTCAAGACCTGGATTGCTTAAATATCTGCCTAAAATCCCTACTATGAACGCTATGTCTGGACGCGTACATACTTGGGCATACATAAGACTCCCTACAGCTGAAGCATAAGGGATCTTTTGCATTTCTTGAATTTCCAAACTTCCCTTAGGGCACTGTTTGAGACTAAACTTGTCTCCCTTAGCAACTGGGGTGTCCCCTGGTTTGCAATCCTGTAACCCAAACCTTTTGAGAACCTTATCGATATAGCTCTTTTGTGACAATCCAAGAATACCTCGAGATCTGTCTCGGTGTATCTGAATTCCTAATACAAAAGAGGCGTCACCAAGATCTTTCATCTCAAAATGCTTTGATAGAAATTTCTTAGTTTCGTGCAACATGCCTATATCGTTAGTGGCAAGCAGTATGTCATCAACATACAAGACCAGGAAAATATGTCTGCTCCCACTGAACTTATGATACACACAATCATCAACTGTATTCATCTCAAAACCAAATGAGAGAATTACTTGATGAAATTTATGGTACCATTGACGAGAAGCTTGTTTTAGCCCATAAATGGATTTTCTTAGTTTGCACACCATATTCTTTGGGTCTCCCAACACAAAGTTTTCTGGCTGCACCATATAGATCGTCTCATCAATGTCGCCATTGAGAAAAGCTGTTTTTACATCCATTTGATGAAGCTCCAAATTAAAGTGAGCAACAAGAGCCATGATTATTCTTAAAGAGTCCTTCGATGAAACCGGAGAGAAAGTCTCTTTATAATCAATCCCTTCCTTTTGAGTATAACCCTTAGCTACAAGACGTGCCTTATATCTCTCCACATTACCATTGGAATCCCGCTTGGTTTTAAAAATCCATTTGCAACCAATGGGTTTCTTTCCTTCAGGTAATGGGATAAGTTCCCAAACTGAATTGTCTTGCATAGACTTGTACTCCTCATTCATTGCTTCGATCCACTTATCTGAACGAGAATCTTGCATGGCTTGATGAAAGTTGACTGGGTCGTCTTCCGTCATGCCAACATTTTCCTCTACCTCATTGATAAATACTACATAATCATCCGAAATAGCATTTTTCCTTTCTCTAGTGGATCTCCGCAATGGAGCTGGCTCTTGAGGCACTTGTTCTTGAGGATCTTGAATTTGATCTGGATTTTGTTCTTCCTGAACAACCAGATCATCTTGAGTTTGTTCAATAATGGGAAAGTCAATTGGTGGAAGAATCAGTTCTGGAATTGTTACCGATTCTTCCTCAAAGACAAAATCTTTAACCTTAATCTTCCCCCCAAACTCAATATCCTCAAAGAACGTTGCCGTTCCCGTCTCAAAAATTGTTCTCAAATTAGGATCATAAAATTTATAGCCCCTTGATTTTTCTGAGTACCCTATAAAATAGCTGCTAATTGTTCGGGGTTCAAATTTCTTTTCATTCGGCCTATAAGGCCTTGCCTCAGCTGGACATCCCCAAACATGAAGGTGCTTCAGACTAGGCTTACGCCCAATCCAAAGCTCATAAGGTGTTTTAGCCGCTGCCTTAGTTGGTACTCTATTAAGAATGTATGCTGCTGTTTTTAATGCCTCTCCCCAGAGTGACTCTGGCAAGGTGGAATGACAAATCATACTCCTTACCATATCCTTAAGAGTCCTGTTTCGTCTTTCAGCTACACCATTCATGCTGGGTGACCCCGGCATAGTGTATTGTGGGACGATTCCACATTCCTCTAGGTATTTGGCAAATGGTCCCGGACGTTGTTCACCTGAACCGTCATATCTGCCGTAGTATTCACCACCACGATCAGATTTGACCTTTTTAATTCTTTTATTAAGTTGATTCTCAACTTCTGCCTTAAAGGATTTGAACACGTCTATTGATTGGGACTTTTCGTGAATTAGGTAAAGGTAGGCATATCTAGAATAATCGTCTATGAATGATATAAAATATTGTTGACCATTCCAAGAAGGAGTTGGAAATGGCCCACAGATGTCCGTATGTATCAATTCTAAGACGTCTGTAGCTCTATATGCGCCTAATTTCTTATCTTTAGTCTGTTTTCCTTTAATGCATGCTACACAAACGTTAAAGTCTGTGAAGTCAATGGAATCTAAAATTCCATCTGACACAAGTCGTTCAACTCTATTTTTAGAGATGTGACCTAGACGCTTGTGCCAAAGCACCCCTGAATTGAAATTGTCAATTTTCCGCTTAGTACCACGTGATTCCACATTCAAGGTTTCATTATAGTTAGCCACAGTTTCCAACAAATAAAGATTATCATAACCAGAAAGTAAACCGGTTCCAACAACATTCGAATTTAAAGACAAAGTAAATTCTTTATTCCCGAATGAACAATAATATCCTGATTTGTCCAAATAAGAAATAGAGATCAAATTCCGTCTAAATGACGGTACAACAAAAGTGTCTTTTAAATCCAAATAATGACCGGAACTTAATAATAATCTAAATTTTCCTATGGCTTCAACTTCTACCTTCTTCCCATCTCCTACATAGATCCATCTTTCAGTATCACTAGGCTTTCGGAAGTTCAGGCAACCCTGCATTGAAACACTGATGTTAGTAGTTGCACCAGAGTCTAACCACCAAGTGTTTCTAGGTACTGAAGCTAAATTAACCTCAGAACAGACCAAAGACAGAATCATACCTTTCTTAACACGCCAAGCGTGATATTTGGCACAATCCTTCTTCACGTGTCCAGAACTCCTGCAGAAGAAGCAGTTGTTATCCTTAGTCTGCTTCTTTTGTTCTGGACCCTTAGCAGCAGCTTTGTTCTTGGGCTCCTCAATTCTTTTCCTTTTGCCCTTGTCTTTAGAGATGCTAGTAAAGTGAGCACTTTCAGTCCTATCTTGCTTCAGCCTGTCCTCTTCTTGCACACATAATGAAATGAGCTCATTAAGAGTCCATTTCTCCTTTTGACAATTATAAGTCACCTTAAACTGACTGAATTGCGAAGGAAGAGACAGCAATACTAAATGAATGAGTAAGTCATCTGACAACTCAAGCTTTAGACCTTTAAGCTTAGAAGCAATGTTGGACATCATCATAATGTGCTCTCTTATATTTCCCTTGCCTTGATACTTCATGGAAATTAAATTCTGAAGCAAAGAACTTGTTTCAGCCTTATCACTTTTTACAAAGCGTTTTTCCATCTCAACAA
>NC_021161.2:38866246-38889941 GCF_000331145.2 Cicer arietinum
TCAGGAATGTCACGCTTTATGATCATAAGACTTATGCGATTTGAGCGATCCCATTTCTCATACTCTAATTTTTCTTCAGAAGAACTAGAGTCCTTAGGAGTAGAGGGTCGATCAATTCTTAATGCAAGGTCTAGATCCATGCAGCCAAGAACAATCAAAATGTTCTCTTTCCATTCCTTAAAATTTGTCCCATCAAGGACAGGAATAGAACTCAAATTTGCAGATATGGAAGCAACTGATGCTGTAAATTAAATAAAGAACGAAACTTAGAAACTCACATTATAGGAAAATAAATCAATAAATGAATAAATACATATGTTCACATCATGGAATTTAACCCATCTCAAGATACCCAGTGCACCATTGATGTCAAGTCTTTGGACAGTAACACCAACTGCTAGTGGTACTCTTGTTGCAACGATCAAATATTGACAATAAGACATGTCAAACAATAAACCTTCCTTTGGGCCGATTTACTGCTCACATGTATACCAAATAATTGTCACACATTTATCATCGCAGGTGTACCATGTAATTCTGCCAAATATTAACCTTCCTTTGGGCCGGTCAATACCCGCATGAATAAACATATACACAGCCATTTGACACTCTTCACGAGCAATTTAGACAAGAGAGGTCACTTTGGCGACGTCAAGTTTTAATTAACTCATTCAAAAATGTCAAACTTGACTTGAACATATATTTATTATATCCAAATAAAACAATATTTAAAAAATATTGTTCACTAATATAAACTTTATTTTATTAGTATTAAAAAAATATTTATATCCAAATAAAATAATATTTAAAAAAATATTGTTTATATTAGTGAAAAATAAATTTTTTTTTTTTTGTTTATTACAAAACTGCCAACTTGAGTTACTTGAGTCAATTGGATTCTAATTTCAAGGATTGGCGAAGGAAACAGTAAAAAAACCAAATAAGTTGATTTACTGTTTCTTATGCAAAACTTAGGAAATAGGAAACAAACCGAGAACAAGTTATGGCAGATCATTATTCTATTCATGTCTTTGTTCATGGCAGAATTATAGAAAATCCAGATCATTATTCAAATATGGCAGAATTTCATGGCATTATTCACGATTCATTAATTGTTCCAATCATCCAAAACAATCAACAACAAAAAAAATTATAACCGGAAACAAAGAAAAATATGGATTCCATAATATATATATCAAAATTCCCAAATTCCTAAATTACAAACCCTAATTTTTCAAACACGTTAAAAATATGGATTCCATAATATATATATCAAAATTCCCAAATTACAAACCCTAATTTTTCAAACATGTCAAAATTCCCAAATTGAATCCTAAACAAAGACAATAACCGAATTTCATCATGAATTAAACATGATAGGCTCTGATACCAATTGTTGAAAAACCCTAATAACGTTGTGCTCAACAATCCATGTCAATTACATGATGAATAGCCAAAGGCGGAAGCGTACCTGTGGGAATTGCCATTAATGAAATCCTGAGATGATGATGATAGAGCCAATGGGTTGGGTGATCTTCCTCAGCAAAACACCCTAAAGACCTTGCTCTCTTGATGGGGATAGAGAGAACCAGAGAGTTTTCTCCTTTAGGGTTTTGAAACTGAATAGTCTTGTTGTGTTTGCCTTGGGGACCATTACCCCTATATATAACTATTATTAGTTATATCCCAAATTGCAGTATTTCCAATTCAGCCCCTCATTAAATTAGAAACTGCCTGGTATCTACACTATTAATTTTCATAACTATTATTCTCTTTAGCCATAAACTATTATATATTATTTGACCCCTAGTTTATTGGCTAATTATATAATGACCCTAACACACTTTATTAATTAATTACATATGTGACCCATAAATCTTACAACCTTCACTTCTACTACTTTGATATTCACACGGGAAATAATCCTAGTGCAATAATTGTGGCACATGCCAACCAAACTACTTTGTCTCCATTATTTGGTAATGTTTATGCAATTGACAATCCTCTTAGGGAAGGTCGTGAGGAAACATCAAATGTTGTTGGAAATGCACAAGGTTTATACGTGTCATCTAGCCAAAATAAGGATTATGTTACACTAACTATGTATGTTGATTATGCTTTTACATATGGTGAATTAAATGGAAGTTCCATTAGCGTTCTTTCGAGGAATCCGGTGAGGGAACCGAGGAGGGAACTCGTGGTGGTAGGAGGCAGAGGAAAGTTTAGGATGGCTACTGGTTTTGCTGAAATTAGAGCACATTTTCTTAATGTTACATCTGGTGATGGGATTATTGAGTATAATGTAACTGTTTTCCATTATTAAAATTAAAGTAAATATATTGATATTACTTAGTATTAATTAAATAAGTTTTTGATTTGATCATTTTTAATTTTCTATAGTTTTTATTTCTTACTTCAATGTTGTAATAAAATAATCATGTATGGAATTGAATTAATTATAGATACAGTTTTCAAATTGTTATCTGCAACTTCATTTCTCATATAAATAGAAAATCAGCAACTTCAATTGTTTCTGATTGTTCATAAATAAAAAATGGCAGCTGCAAAATGCAAATATTGTATCACAATTTTAAAACTTGGATGCAATGAATCCTTCCAATTAAATGAGTACAATAAAGGATTGAAGCCCAAATATCATCAATAAAGAAGATTTTGAATCTCAGTGTAAGGAGTTTCTAAAATAAGAAATCCATTGAAATGCTAAAATTGGAACAGATACTGATAAGGAACAAAGTGCAAACTATGATTTACAAATTTTATTCTACAAAGCCAAATAAACTTTCATCTCAAACTGTAAAATACTCCTTGATGGCTTCGAGTATCCGGTTCGCCGCTTCTGGACCAAACAACCTAGGAAAGCTTGTACCAAGATCAACCTCAATAGTCTTGTTTCTAATCACACCATCTCTTTTTCTAACATAAGCTCTATCTTCCTCTCCTAATTCTCTCTTAGCACAAGCACAATGATCCAACCATATCCCCAACACTTGCTTCGAAATCGGCTCAATATCGTTCCTGATGATCTCGTCCATCCGCTCTCCTCCATCATTTTCGGTTTGAATTCGAACAAATATAGCAGTAGGAGATGCAACCGTGCGGATGAAAAGCGAAGAAGTGATATAAGGTTGAACCTCATTAACTTTCTCCAAAGCCTGCCTATGTGTATCAAGTTTAGTGTCCTCATAGAAAGTTTTAAGGTAATCCGGCCAAAGAACAAGGTCTTTTCGAGGCGGCAAATCAAGAACAAGAATTAGCATCGTTGGACTGCTTCGGATCAGCTCAAACACAAAATTTGGTGCATCATTTGAACTATTAAGATAAGCTGAAAGAGATGTTATATCTAATGATCCTCCTGTTGGTAACTCAGCATGCACCCAGCTTCCCATTACAAAATCCATCTGATACATACAAAAAAATTGTTTCTATTTAGGATAGTAACATGGTATCAGAAGATAATTATTCCGCTACATTATTTCTTAATTTTTCTTAGGACTTGAACAGTGGCTATTTGTAGACAGATAGATAAATAAGTTACTAATTCCCTAAGTAAGTAAATCATCAAAAACTGAACATCATACAGAAAAAACCAAACAATCACAATGAAGGAACTATGATGTCTACTTTACTAACTACTCTCAAAATATTGATCTACTCCTTATAAGAAAGATAAGCATTTCAATTACCATGACAATTATTCAAGTTCATGAAGCATAGAAAGAAAATACAAAATAAAAATCTACATTGCCAATTTGATTCAGTGGTCTTTCATCCTCTAAAGTAAGCAACTAATTTTAGAAAGTAAAGACTTTCTAATTTTACTTTAAAGCTAATATCAACAATTAATAAATAATTAATTATTGATATTAGATGTGTATACATAACAATTTTTTAAATTGTTGAAATAACAACCTTTAATTTTCAAGTTTACTAACTACTCTTTATAGAAGTAAAGTCCACTTAATTGTTTCAATTAGGATTTGAACAAGGTTTTTCCGAACGAGTTGTCTTTCACTGAAACTCATTAATCATTTGAGCTCAATTTTTTCATAAAAATTAGTAATATTTTAATTGATAAAACTTTAGTGTACTTAGCCTAACAATAGATTGAGTAGCTAAATCACATGAAAATATACTGTAATTAGATGAATTAAATATGGAATTTGAGAGCATAAAGTAAAAGAAAAATTACAGGGGAATCAGTGTTGCCTGGCCTAATGTGCAATGAAACTTGAGAAGTACCACTGTTGGTGATGTAGTGTTGAACATCAGGGGGAAGTGAACAAGGAAGAAGATGAGATTGAAATCGATCTTCAAGTGTTGAAATGAGATCAAGCATGATGTTCTTGTGGGGTCCTGAAACGAATGGAAATTCCATAAATTTGCTTCTGCCTTGTTTATGAGTATCCATTAAAGAGCAAGAAACAGAACAAGAAGAAGAAAGTTGAAGTCTTGAAGAAGAAGAAGAAGAAGAAGAAGAAGAAGAATAAGAAGATAAGATGGAAAGCGGTGAATGTAGGAAATGGGAACGAATCATCATCGCTTCCATCATGTAACCAACACACATGTTATGTCTTTCTATTTGTTTGTTTTCTTTCTAAGTTTTTTTTATTTTTTTATTTTTTTTATTGTTACGAATGTTTCTTTTATTTGATGGTTAAAACTTAAGCAATAGGCCCAATATAAAAATCTGTTTAGTACCATGCTCTTTTTCAAAATTCTCCGGATTTTATAATTTGATAGTGTGAAATGTTAATCTGATAGTGAAAAATAATGTTAATGATGTTATTGAAAGTTTCGATATAAATGTACTTTTTATATACTAGAATGCAATTTTTTTTATGTTTTTCTTATTTTTATATTTTTTCGATAATTGTCCAATTGTTAGTTCACATAAAAAAGTGTAATGTCCAACAATAAAATATGAAAGTTAAGAATGACTTAAAATGTATTTTTATTTTTTGAAAAAAAAAATTAATTAGATATGGCCTAAATCTTGAGCAAGAGTTACAATGATATCATTAAAGAGGGGTATGGATCCAAATATTATTGGGCTTAGTAATAGTTAAACGGACCAAAACATGTGCCACTCTATTCTTTCCTCTGCAAACAGAACAAAAATATTTTAGATTTAATGATTTTTACTCAAATATCAATATCACAACAAATTAATTATTTATGGGGAGGCTTAAAAGATAGGTTCGATGGCCTCTCCTTTGGACCGTCTTGAAAAGAAATATAAACATTTGATTTATATTTTGACTGATATTTATAATGGATAGAAATTTGATAAAATACAAAACATTTAATATTGTCCATATCCCTCAAAACAGTCAAATTAAAAGTTATATAATTTTTCGTCTTTTTGATATGTTGACCATAGTGATCTTGAACCTATTGGCCATGACTGTTTTGATCTCTACTGAAATGGTAGCAATGAATTTGTATGAAATCTCATCAATCTCTAAAACATGTCGATTTACTCTTTATTTTCAATTTTAGTAAACAAACTAAATTTTAACATATAATACTAATTTACGCAACTATTAAATACTCTAAATATGAATTCTCTAATTTTAGTCAAATAAATTAGAATTATGGTTATTACAATAAGAGCCATATAGTTATTTGGAAATACAAATTTTGAATGCATATTGCATGCTATACATTGCAACTCTCACATTTTTATCATTGATTGTACTTTTGTCTACGTATATATTTGGTTTATTTTAATAAGGAATAATTTTATTATAGATTAAATAAACTTTTAGTCTTTATAAATATATTATAATTCGTTTTTAATACCTTTAATTTTATTTTCAAACAATGGTCCATCAAACACTTTTCTTCAACAATTTTTGTTTCTGTTTTTGAATCAATTCATATGTATTGTTTTTGAATCAATTCATATGTATCGTTTGGATTTTTGAATGATTTTTTGCATGCTTGTTAAAACATTATAACAATCTCTCACAAAAATTTAAAATTTTTTAACTTGAAAGAACTTAATAAATATGATTTTTTAAGCCTTTAAGAGTTACAATTATTTATATTTAATTAATCTTTTGTTAAAAAAAATTATAAGTCTTTGAACGGATGATTCTTATAATATACTAAATATGCTTGCAAAAAATTATTTAAAAATTTGAATAATACATATAAGTTAATTTACAATTAAAGATCAAAATTATTGACAAAAACATTTGATGAACTATTATTTGAAGATAAATTTTAAAGAGACTAAAAATAAATTTATAGAAACCAAAATACTTATTTAACCATTTTATTATATTTATTGTTATTATTATTATTATTATTATTATTATTATTATTTTATTATTATTATTATTATTATTATTATTTTATTATTATTATTATTATTATTATTATTATTATTATTATTATCATTATTATTATCATTATTATCATTATTATTGAAAACCTATTAAATAAAAACATTAATTACACTTAATTAAAATATATTTTGATTCAAACCTTTTTTTCAATTTAATTTGATTTAACTTAATGCACATTTTATTTCTAAACTAAGTTAGTTCAAATCCTTGCTATAACCAACATTTCACTAAAGTTGTCATGAAGTCAAAAAAAAAAATAATAATAAAGTGGTCCGGGATTTTAAATTTTCTCCGGCTAAATTTCTCACGATCAACATTTTTTTTTATTATTACTTTTTAATTTTTTTTGTTGAATTATAAATTTATATCGTATAAATTATATATGTAAAATTTTACACAAAACTAAAACTATTTGATATATTATTGAAATTAATGAATAATGTCAATGGTGTTCAATAAATATGCATAAGACGTTAATTTTAATATATCTCAATAATATATAAAATAATTTTTAATCTTTACATGCATGATTTATACAATATAAATTTTTGAGTTGACAAAAAAAAATTATTGATAAAAATTAAGAGAAATTTAAATTGAAATTGTCCAAATTTATTAGTTTGTTAAATATTATTTAACAAAATTTCTTATCGCATTTGTTTACTTTTCTCTTTTTTTTTTTTTTCCTTTTTTTTATGTTACTTGTATGTTCTCCTTATTATTGTTATTTTTTTAAGTCTACTTTTACTTCTAGCTTTTAGAAAGAAAAAAATAATCAAAGAAACTTTTTATTAGTATATTAATTTCATATGTTGATCCTGTTTAATTTTAAATATTTTGTTTTCATTCCCTTAATGCTGCTAGTGCACTACCACATATTGATGACAAGTGTGGCAAGTCTTCAATTCAAATAAATCAAAGCCTAACTCCACCACTTCCAAATGGCATTTCCACATACATAGTTGAGATTTCAAACACATGAGTTAGTGGTTGTGTTATCTCTAACATTCATGTGGCTTGTGGCATGTTTAGTTCTGCCACACTTATTAACCCAAACATTTTCAAACGCTTAAGATACAATGATTGTTTGGTTAATAATGGACAAACCTTAGTTAACGGGTTGTTATTTCATTTAAATATGCTACTACATTTTCTTTTCCTCTCTATGTTTCTTCTGTAGTGTGTCATTAATTGATCCAAAATATTTTGAATTTACATTTTATTAGTTAAAAGATAATAATACAAATATGTAAGTCAAAATTATTTAATAAAAAATTGAGTATTGGTAAGTAATAGAATATGGACTTATTTAATGACATTATCTACACTTGTGATGTATTATATGACTGCAATCATTTTCTTGTGTGTTTTTTTTTTTGGGTTCAAATCAATCATTTTCTTGTTGAAGTGAAATCCAATTTAGACTAACGAAATGGTTGGTTGAGAGAAAATATGAAAGAGAGACCCAAGAAAGACTTATAACAAAAATTGGACTTTATGTATGATTGTTTATGAATAGAGAGGCCCATAAAGATAGATAAAATGGTGGGATTCATCACCTTTGGCAGGATTTGCTAATGTCATTTTCATTTATCCCCTTTTATATCTTTCTAAACTATTAAGTCTCAAAACATATGCTCAAAGAATCCCTTGTGGATGCTTTAATTTAAGATTTTTAGTTCTTAAAAAATTATATCTCAAATTATCTTCATAAATAATGATTAAGAAAATCATTATTTAAACAATTCTTTAGAGATGTTTTTAATGTTAATTTCTTCATAAATTTAACAAGAATAAACAAACAAATATATGATAGTTATAGAAAGCCAAACAAATTCTCGACAAAATATGTAAAAATATAAATAATTGATATGAAAAAAAATATGGGAACAAATATAGTAACAAGATCAGTAAAAAGATATTGAGAAGAATAAGTATTCTTGTAATATAACCTTCAAGAAAATTTTCTCATCATTTGTATGGTAGAAAATGATGCTGATAACAATTAATTAAAACTATAATAAAAATATAGAACAATAGTGAGAGGGAGAAATTATGCTCTTCAAGGTGTACTTCACTACAAGAGTCCTATTTATTGGACACAAATTTAATAACCTACAACTATATAAATAATTTTACATAATGTGCAATTAACATTTGACTAATATCAATAAATAAGACATTTTACTTATGAGAGTTATAGATCTCATGTGAAAATGGAAAGCTTGAGAATATGGATAGCCACAAAATATTCATGACTAACGAAAATTATTTTTATTGAAATTTGATTGAAATTCAGAGATCAAATTTGTCGATGACACTTTTAATACTAATAAATAATAGCTATAACTACTAACAAAACTATAACTTCCAATTAGTTCTTGTCTTTTATCATCAATATATATATATATATATATATATATATAACCGTGTATTCCATGATTCACAAAGGGCCTAGGCTAGTATGGCAAGTAAGTCTCTCCATGAGTTATTCTTAAACTAAATCCCTAGGCGAGTCTTTGGATAGGAACAATCTAAATTTTGTGGGCCATTTCAAATTGTCAAGGTGATCAAATAAGATGTCTATCAGTTACTACTACGTTACATGGATTTACCTCAAATATTAAAACACATATCAAAACCTTCAAAGAAAATGGATAAAGTTACAACGTCAGACAATAAGTTACAAAAATTGCATAACAATTTCATGAATAGTTGCAATGTGGCATTTTAGAGAAGCCAAATTCATCAAGCAACACCTGCAACAGCTCCGTAGCCATTTTCTTCATCTTTGAGCTACCATCATCTATAACATAGACTATTCCATCATACTTATTTAAAAAATAGTTTCTAACATTGCCAGCCATCGCATCTCCGCCACATCGGACAAGATTGAGCAGCGCGCACACAGCATTTTCCATTGTCCTTATGCTAAAGTCGTTAGGAAAATGGAGTAGATCGGTGAGTAACTTAATGCCGGAGACCTTAGGGAAGGCCTCAAGACTTTCATCGCAGCAGGCAACCTGCGCAATGACGGAAGTTGCGTCTTCTAATATCCCTACCCTACGGTCATTGACGACGAGAGAGAAAAGATCGGAAACGACACCGAACTGAACCATGAAGGCGCAGTTTAACGGATGAAGCGCGATTGCGCAAAGCGCTTTCAACGCGTTTTTTACTGTGCGCGGCGGCGAGGAATGATGGCAACGGAGGATATCGATTAAAGCGTAAACGATCTCGCGTTTGGATCCGACAACAGTACGGTAATCATCAACTCTGGAAAGAAGATGATGGATAGTAGCGGCGGAGGCTTGAACGGCAGCGGCGGAGGAGGTAGAAGAATGATGAGAGATAACGTGCGCAAGCGCGTCGAGGATACCGCGCGTGGACATGATAGTTTCTTTTTCTGTTAGGGAAAGGTTTCGAAGCGTTGATGCGGCGTTTTGTTGCGCTGGGTGTGAAGAAGAATAGAGAGTTTCAACGAGGTAAGGAATCGTACCTGCTTCGGAAATTACGGGTCGGGTTTCCGGGTCTTTCATTGACATTGTCCGAAGCTCGCAAAGAGCGTTAATGCGGGTTCGTTCGGAAACGGAGCTTAGGTTTGATACTAGGGTCTGCACGGCGCCGCGTTTAGCTTCCATTTTGGTAGGGAGTGAGGTTCGGTGGGAGTTTTTGGTTTGGGGAACAGTTGTTTTCAGACAAATGGATAAGATCTATGAAGCAGCTTTTCAGATAACATGCCTTTCAAAGGAGAGGAATTGCTTATTAGCATCATAGGCCTCTTATGTGTGATTTGCTTTTATTTTTTCTAACATCATTTCCAAGACATCTAATTAAAGGTATTGATGGAATTCAGTTAATTAATAAAATACAATGTCTTGCTCCGATATACACTTCTCGAACAAAGGCAATGTTGAATATATGAATGGTGTGATACTTCATTGCTACAATAAAACGATTATACCTTCATGTTTTTTTCTTTCTTTCTAATTCAATGGTGGCTAAGTTTATAAAGATTATCGAAGTACATGTTCGGTAAAATTTGGACAATATTTTTTAGTAAAACTAATTAATGGATATAGTATGTATTTTTTTGCACTTTTCTCTAACGTTCATTGCAGTTTTAATACAGATACTATTTGAACGATCTTTTCTAATTCTCCGCATTTCAGGTTTATTCTAGTATATTTTGGTTCTAAATAAATTTAGTTTGTCCATAAGTGCGTAACTCTCAATGAATTTGGATTTTAGGTCATTTTAGTCTTTAGTAGGTTTATTCTAGTTTATTCTAGTTCATTTTGGCTCTTAGTCAATTTAGGTCGTCTAATTAGTGCACAAATGTCAATATATTAATGGATTAAGATTTTAGGTCATTTTGGTCTTTAATATATTTATTCCAATCTATATTGATTCTTAGGCAATTTAGTTCGTCCAAAAGTGCACATGTCACTATGGATTACAATTTTAGGTCATGTTAGTATTTACTAGGTTTATTGTAATCCATTTTTGTTCCTAGTTAGTTTAGTTTATCTTATAGGTGCAAAGTCTCAATGAATTATGATTGTGGTCATTTTTTGTATTTACTATGTTTATTCTAGTAAATTTTGGTTCTTAGTCAATGTAGTTTTTCCAATAAGTGTGTAGGTTTCAATGGAGTAAAATTTTAGTTCATTTTGATCTTTAATAGGTTTATTCTAATCCAAATTGCTATTTAGAAATTATAGTTAGTCCAATAAGTGCATAACTTTCAGTGGATTAAGATTTTTGGTTATTTTAGTGTTTACTAGGTTTATCCTAGTCCATGTTGGTTGATAGGCAATATAGTTTTTCAATAAGTTCACAAGTCTCAATGGATTAATATTTTAAGTCATTTTGGTCTTTACTAGGTATGTTCAGATCCATTTTGGTAATTAAGCTATGTAGTTATTATAATAAGGGCATAAGTCCCAATGGATTAAGGTTTTAGGTCATTTTGGACTTTACTAGATTTATTCTAGTCCATTTTGGTTAGTAAATGAAATTCGTCTTATAAGTTACAAGTCTCAACGGATTATGCTTTTGGTAATTTAGGTCTTTACTAGGTTGATGCTAGTGCATTTTGGTTCTAAGTCGTTGTAGTTTGTCCAATAAGTGCACAAGTCTCAATGGATTAATATTTTGGACTTTTTAATCTTTATTTGTTTTATTTTAATGAATTTTGGTTCTTTGTCAATGTAATTTGCTAAATAATCGCATAAGTCTCAATGGAGTAAATTTTAGTTCATTTTGGTCTTTAATTGGTTTATTCTATACCATTTTGGTTATGAGGCAATTTAGTTAGTCCAATAAGTGCATAAGTCTCAATGGATTTAGATTTATGTAATTTTACTCTTTACAAGTTTTATTCTATTCCATTTTGGTTCTTAGAAAATATACTTCTTCCAATAAGTGCACAAGTCACAATAAATTAAAGTTAGGCCATTTTAGTCTTCACTCACCTTATTCTAGTCCATTTTGGTTCTTAGTTAATGTAGTTTGTCCAATAAGTGCACAAGTCTCAATAAATTAAGATTTTAATCTTTTAGTCTTTACTAGTTTTATTCTAATCCATTTTGATTCTAAGTGAATGTTGTTCGTCCAATAAGTGCATAAGTTTCAATGGATTAAGGTTCAAGGTCATTTTGGTCTTTTCTTGGTTTATTCTAGTCTATTTTTGTTCTAACTTAATGTAGTTCATCCAATAAGTGTGTAAGTCTTAATGAATTAAGGTTTTAGGTCATTTTGGTATTTATTAGGTTAATTCTAGTATATTTTGGTTCTAAGTGAGTGTAGTTCGTCCAATAACTGTATAACTCTTAATGGATTTAATGGATCTAGTATATTTTAGGTCATTTTACTCTTTACTAGGTTTATTCTAGTCTATTTTGTTTTTTAGTTAATTTAGTTCTTCCAATAAGTGCACAAGTCTCAATAGATTAAATTTTTGTCATTTTAGTCTTCACTTGGCTTATTCAAATCCGTGTTGGTTCTTAGTCAATGTAGTTCCATTAATAAGTGCATAACTCTTAATGGATTAAGAATTTAGGATATTTTGTTCTTTAATAAGTTATTCTAATCCATTTTTGTTCTTAGTCAATTTAGTTCGTCCAATAAGTGCACAAGTCTCAATGGATTAAGATTTTATGTCATTTTTGTCTTTACTAGGTTTATTCTAGTTCATTTTGGTTCTTAGTCAATGTAGTTCGTTAAATAAGTGCAAAGTCTCAATAGATTATAGTTTTGGTCATGTTGGTTTTTAGTAGATTTATTGTAGTCCATTTTGGTTCTTAGTCACTGTAATATGTCAAATAAGTACACAAGTCTTAATAGATTAAGATATAAGTCATTTTAGTCTTTACTAGTTTTATTTTAGTCCATTTTTGATCTTATTCATTGTAGTTTGTCCAATAAGTCTCAATGGTTTAAGATTTAATTCATTATGTTAAATTGTTAAATAGGTTTATTCTAATCGATTTTGATTCTTAGCCAATTTAATTAGTCCAATAAGTGTATAAGTCTCAATGTATTAAGATTTTCAGTTATTTTAGTACACAAGTCTCAATGAATGTAGTTAGGTCATTTTGGTCTTAACTAGGTTTATTCTAGTCCATTTTGGTTGTAAGTGAATGTAGTTCGTCTAATAAGTTCATAAGTCTCAATGGATTTGGACTTTCGGTCTGTTTGGTCTTTAATATGTTTATTCTAGTCGATTTTTTTTTCTAAGTCAATGTAGTTCTTTCAATAAGTGCGTAAGTCTCAATGGATTCAGATTTTAGCTCATTTTTGTCGTTACTAGGTTTATTCTAGTCTATTTTGGTTCTTAGTTAATGTAGTTAGTCCAATAAGTGCATAAGTCACAATATATTAAGATTTTAAGCCATTTTGTCTTTACTAGGTTTATTCTAGTCTATTTTGGTTCTTAGTTAATATAGTTCGTCCAATAATTGCATATGTTCCAATGGATTAAGATTTTGGTGGTTTTGATTTTTACTAGGTTTATTCTAGTCCATTTTAGTTCTTAGTCATTGTAATTTTTCCAATAAGTGCATAAGTCTCAATGAATTAAGATTTTGGTCATTTTAGTTTTTACTTGTTTTATTCTTGTTCATTTTGGATCTTAGTCAATGTAGTTCGTCCAATAAGTGCATAAGTCTCAATGAATTAATATTTTAGTTCATTTTGGTATTTAATAGGTTTATTTTAATCCATTTTGATTTATCGTCACTTTAGTTAGTCCAATTAGTACATAAGTCTCAATGAATTAAGATTTTAGGTAATATTTGCAACCACCGTATTTCATTTAGATTTGGTTCCTCGAAAACTTCCTCTTAAATATGTTTTTGTGAGAAAATTTAATGTATTTCCTAAGATAAAAGTTATTCACAAATAGCGTGTTTTCAAGTAATGATATCTAAATCTAGATTTTAAGTGTCATTAGTATCTTATTATTGAGTAGATTCATTATATACTTACTAGTTTGCAAGCTTCACTTTAGTTAGCTATGCTTAGCAGTTTCAGATGAATATGAAAATACTGACATATAATTGGCTCAAGCTAGCTAAATTCCCTCTTTATTATTGGTTTGGTGATTAGAAACACATAACAACACATATGCAGATGGTGTTCGGGAGTTTCCGGAGCAACAAAGGAGTAAACGTCCAAGATTGTTAAGAAACTTTGATAACAAATCTCAACACAAAACATTAAAGCATTAGATATGTGGGTTGCCACTCTTATACATCCAACATTTAGCTCGTTCTTAGTAAATGTTGGACTTAACCACTCACATTTGAATCCAACATTCTCCCTCTCAAGTGACAATCTCCCACATCGTATATACTTGCATTGCCGTTATTATCAACGGGATCCGCCTCCTGAATATACCTCTAGAAAGACTTTCGATACAAAGATCCAACTTCAAGATCCACTCCTACTCCCCTACTAAACTGAACCATATCTCTAACATCGCTTGTTAGGGTGTTCGGGGGAGCGTTAGGAGCAACAATGTGCTAAACGTCTAGGATCTCTATGAGACATTGACACCACATCTCAATTCAAAAATTTAAGACATTAGGTATATGGGTCACTCTTATATGTGATATGTCCAATATTTAATTCATTTTTAGTCAATGTTAGACTTAACCACTCACACTTAAAGCCAATACATGATGAATTAGAAGATAGTGCAATCTTACATAATCATACTTAAGTGTCATTAATAAGCTAGGATAATAACTATAAAACGAAATGGAAATTCAATGATTTTCTACTATACGTTGTACAGTTACTCAAATATGTATTTTGTTGGATCCTAAATCATCTCCTATTGTTACATATATATACTATTTCTAACATTAGATATTTTTATATAAATATTTATTTGGATGAACAAAATATGTTACATATTTTGAGATTTATATTATTCACTATTATCGTTTTGAGATTTATATTATTCACTACTATGATTAGACATAATATGTACACGATACATATTAATCACAACAAAACAATCACAAGAAAATGAAATGTTATGCATGCATGAGCTTAGACTCTATTTCACAATTTGATAGCATTCTAACTCTGAAGTACTTGGTTAGGAGACTTGATACTGTGCCACCACCTAAGTGGACGGACAATTCAAATTGGTCTTGTCCTCATAGATTCCCTCAACTCAACCCGATACACATATACGCGACAATCGAGGTAAATTTATGTTGTACGGTAGCTCCCGATATTTGAAGTGCTACCTCCGAGTCACCTAGAAATTCTCCACCCGAATACCTCAAAGGTCTAACAATTATGCCTCAAGGCTCAACAATAGACCGCCAATATCAGACTCATTCAATTGCACTTCCCTAAAATCACTAGGCTTGTTAGGCTCTACCTATATGATGACAAATTAATCTCCACTTCAAAAATTAATATCAATTTTCTCCCCACGTTGTCCTATGATACTCTATTAAGTCCGTCATCTCAAGAAACAATTAGAATAACCACTATTTCATCAACTTTGGGATTACTTCAATATTCTCATTACAAATTTATAACATCAATATCATTAATCATACATCATGACATAAACTCATCACAAATTTATAGCATCAATATCATCAACCATACATCATTACATAAATTTATCACAAATTTATAACATCACTATTATTAATCATATATCATCATCACATTACTTATCAAAATAAATTCATCTTTTATTATCACATCATATAAATTCGTCTAATCAAACATATGCACATAACTTCATTTAACACCCAACATCACAATAAACTATCGATAATTAAATCAATCAACACCTTATAAGCATTTCTATTTCAAAATTTAATCTCACAATTCTTATATTTTCACATTAATTAATTTATCTCTCAAATGACTACTGTCGTATGTAGCGAGCCTCAGATGAATTATTGAAAAATACGGTTTTTCTATTTATTTCTCAATATATTATACTTATGGATTCAAATTTACCTTATTTCGACGCTTTCACACGCGAATACGAGCCCACAAGCAAAAATAAATTATGGGTAAACTTCAAAATAAATTACAAGAATACTCTAAAAACTAAATTTCAATTAGTTTTTTATTTTTAATTAGGATTTGCTTTTGCATATGGGCCTAACCCAAAAAACACATTTTACTCATTTTTTTTTATAAAAGAAAACCAACAATTACAAAAATTAATTTTTCTATTAACATTTTTTTAAACATGATTTAAAATCTAAAATATTACTAATATTTTGTAACATAAAACAATTAAAGTAGTTAATCTTTTAAAATATATTAATATATATTAAATCATAATGCATAACAAGTATATAAAAATAACATCAACACTTTATATTAATTACAATATTACTACTATCTCAAGATAATTATTTATAAAATAAATAACTAAAAATATAAAATAATTATAGATAATTGACATATAAACACGTGCACACTTAATATTAGTCAAACACAAATGAAAATATCACATTATATGGGTATGTGTTTATACACGTAAAGTTGTCTAAAATCTTATTTTTTTTTAAATATTACTCTAAAATACTATTACTTTTAAAAAAATATATAAAATAATATTTGTTATTTATATAATTCATTTAGTCAAATATGTACAAGAATAACATATCATAGAAAGTACATATATAAAGAAAATTAATCAACGTATATTTTAAAATAATTTTAATACTATAAATTAATTATTTAAAAATTCTATTTTATTAAAAAAAATAATTTATTTTAGAATTAGGGTGTTACATGAGAAAATATTAGAGTCAAACAAGACAGACCAACAATTATGTAATGCAACGAGAGACTAGTTTAAAGGTTGTATAGTCGTGTATGACCGACAAAAGAAATTTAAAGATGCAAAATAAGAAAATTGTCTTTTGGGGATAGGTCAGATGAATTGCACTTAATTTCATTATTTTGTTCCCTTTACACTTCTTGGGTGACTGGTTTTTAAATTATTTGCAATTGTGTATATTAATATGGTCGAATCAATTAAAATTAATTAGCAGACTTTATACATTGTGTGTGTTAACATGGTCGAATCAATTATAATTAATTAGCAGACTTTATACATAATAATCTAACAACGATTGCATTTTTTTCAATTTAAAAAGAGATATAAATATTATCACAATTAACTGCGAGATTTTAGTAGGCATTTTAGTATATATGTTAAACTTGCAAGACATTTTGTAATTAAAAAATAAGCATTTTAATATATTTATTTTTATCACTTGATGCATTTCTAAAAATTAATATGTTTTGTTATTATCAAATTAAATCAATAATAATTGAATAATATGTCATCTATTAACCAGTTTGACTATATTTTAGATTTATTATCTTCAAATTTGTATGTTTTATTTTTTGAAACTATTTTGAAATAAAGTAAAAATCAAAACATCTAATTTAATATTAGTGAAAAATCACAAAATGCACATTGCATTCATCTTGTACTAATGATTGTACTGTAGAATTTGTCTTATTTTGTTTAAAAAACAATTGTCCTTTATTTATATAAAAGTAGAAACATAAAATTTACTTTATTTATGTAAAAATAAAAAACATAGAAATTTCTTGCGCGGCAAGTTCGGTGAAAACTTGTACCTGCATTCAGAATTTTAATTTTGGAGAAAATCCATCTCAGCTCAAAAATTTTAATTTCGGGGAAAACTCATATCCGCATCAATCAAAGTAAATTTTCCCCTATAAATCAAAACTGATTCGAGTGAATATTACGCGTACGAATTCTATTGTGAAACTTGTAACACCCCGTTTTTCAAAGCGAGGGTATATTTTTTTTTTCAAAAGAAATTAAAATAAAACAAAGTAAAACAAATAAGGAAATGTCTTTGGATAAATAATTGAGTCATTATAATTTACGCAGCGGAAAAGTTTCTCCAATTATAAATCCAAAACATTTACATAACATCAAATGGTACATGGAACCCATCCAAAGATGATATCAAACTGATAATATTTGTATAAGTACAGTTTTCCAAACTAAAAATACTTCAAACCAAAAAGAAGGACCCCTAGTCCCTATACATCATCCTAATCTGATCATCCTACCAAAAAGCTATACACCCTGAGTAATCTCCACGCGCCCCGTGAGATCCTCCTAACGTAACAGCAGTCAAGCGTTCCCATCTCCATCCCTGTCCGTAGGGTACGAACCAGTAGGGCCGTCCTGACTCTCATCTGAGGGCAAAGCCCAGATTTCCACAATAGTGTAAAGGGTCACCAACCAGAAAATAACAGTTAACACATAGCAATTAAGTTTTTGAATGCTCAAAACAACTTTTCAACTAAGCATGCACCTTAACAGGATTTTCAATATGCGAAAAGTTCATACAGTACATTGCCAATGAAAATGAAGGTAAAATGCAGTTCTCGATCTCCTAATTAACACATAATAAAACAAGACATGGATAGATTCATGAGCAATTAATCATACAACTAAAAATGAGGATTTTCACTGAGCCAATCGATTGGGCAATCGATTGGGGTGAAGATTTTTAATGAAAATAGAATCCTGGGCTGAATCAATCGATTTGGCAATCGATTGACAGGATAACGGAGCCCCTGACTTAATACCAATCGATTTCCAAATCGATTTCCTGAAGGTTTTTAGTGAAATTTTGAACTCTGGCTTGATTCAATCGATTGGGCAATCGATTGACAGGATAGCTGAGCCCCTGACTTAATGGCCAATCGATTGGGCAATCGATTTCGAAAGGGATTTTCAAAAAAACTGATTACAAAATCGATTGGCTAATCGATTTTGTTCATTTGGCCAAGCCCCTGACTTAATACCAATCGATTGGGAAATCGATTTCCCTGATCATTTTTCCAAAAATTCATGAATTAACCTAAGTCATTCCTAATCAAGTTCACAACTTAACACTTAGCAATTTCTACGCGATTACCACGGCAATTGGGATCTCGATAACCATCATACTTACACACAATAATCAACACATAACACTTAGCATTTTCAACGCAATTAACACGATAAATCAAATTCAAATCACTCAATCATAAAACTCAATCAAACACGACTCGTGTGCCAAGCACCCTAATGCAATGCGTATATGCCAAAATGCATGGACTCGGAATTCCAAACCAAAACCCTCCTCGAAGGGCCGTAAATCATAATTGTACCGCCTATCGCAGGCCAAAGTACCAATTACCGAGGTGCCACCTATCACGGGTCAGCACGATTTACTAAAATGCGTAAATCATAAACGTACCACCTATCACGGGTCAGTACAGTTTACCGAGGTGTCACCTATCACGGGTCAACACGATTTACTAAAAGAAAAAGCGGGAATCGTAAACGTACCGCCTATCACAGACCAGTACTGTTTACCTAGGTGCCACCTATCACGGGTCAGCACAATTCACCAAAAATGTAAATCGTAAATGTACCACCTATCACGGGTCAGTACAGTTTACCAAGGTGTCACCTATCACGGGTCAACACGATTTACTAAATAGTAACTCGTAAACGTACCACCTATCACGGGTCAGTACAGTTTACCAAGGTGTCACCTATCACGGGTCAACACGAATTACTAAATAGTAAATCGTAAACGTACAACCTATCACGGGTCAGTACAGTTTACCAAGGTGTCACCTATCACGGGTCGACACAATTTACCAAATGAAATGCATGAGCATACACAGACTCCATTCACAACAATCGTTAAGCAAATGCAGATATTAAAAGATTCCCCATTTTTAATACCCATTTAACTTAAACGACTTTCAAACAACATTAATTAAATAAGTCATTAAGAGATTCCCCGTTCTTAATACCGATTTAACTTAATGATTTTCAAAACAAAACGTTAAGCAAACAGTCATATTAAGAGATTCCCCATTCTTAATACTCATTTACCGAAACGATTTTCAAAAACGATAGTTAAGTAACCGAGACATTAAGAGATTCCCCATTCTCAACGCCCAGTTAACTTAAACATTTTCCTCAAATACACATTAAGTAAACCGAGGTATTAAAAGATTCCCCATTTTTAATACTCGTTTAACTCTAATGGTTTTCAAATTCCACAGAAACAAATTCAAACATACTTTCACATTCAAACCATAATTCACAACAACCACACCAATTAACAAACATCAAGTTTCATTTACCCATAATCATACACAATGACATTCAAATTCATTTACCACGAAACATTCATCACTATAAACAAAACCTAACTCTAAGGTTTTTACCCATAACGCACTAGTTTCGTTTTTCCCCAAATCGATACATTTAACCCTAACAAATTCCTTCCCACACAACTACAGATAAGTCCCTAATGCAAGCTAGAAGTTTGGAAGGAGCCCTTACCTCAACGTTAGCTTTAACGTGCGTTTCCGGTACCGCGAGAAATTCCGGTAAAATCTCCGCTCGCAACGCCGCTTCCAAATTAGTTCACTAGCACCGTAGCGTGGTGGTGAGCAACTTTCCCTTCTATCTCTTCGAGAAAAGAGGTTTGGATCTAGGAGAAACGGAGGGGTTTGTGTTTGGATCTCAAAAACCGTATTTCTTCGTTTTCGAATCAAAGAGGAAGAGTGGAGTTACGAAAACCTTGATCTAACCCTCACCCAACCTTGGGTCACTAGTTTTGAAGGAAAGGAAGCAACGAAAACGAAAAATGGAGGAGGATGGAAATTTGGTTTTTTCTTGCGTGACTGAGGAAGGAGATGGAAAATTCTATTTTCTCTCCTTTCAATTTCTTTCCTTTGTTTTTCCTTTCTTCCTTTTTCCTTCCTTCCTTTATATACTATTTTCTTTTCCTTTTCCTTCCTTCTAGTTTTCCTTTCTTTTTCCCTCCAAACAAACATATATAAATATAATAAATATAACTTAACAAATATCTCAAAATCTAGATATTTATTAAATTACCGTTTCACCCGAAACGCCTTAAATTCTCCGTAAAGGATTTTCCGCAGTTAAATTCAATTTATTTATCGACGAGAAATTCTAATTGGCATCGAAATATCTTTTTGATTATAAAACTCCAAAATATTATTAACTTTGGCTTAAAAGCCTCCGAGCCAAAATCCAAAATATACCAAAAATACATAAAAGGGTACTTTAAAATTATGGGTCTTACATTACTCCCCCCCTAAAATTAGTTTCGTCCTCGAAACTATGCATCGATAAATAACTCTGGGTGTTGTTCCCTCATCTTGCTCTCCAGTTCCCAAGTCGCATCTCCAGTAATTGGGTTCCAGATCACCTTGACCAACGAAACATCCTTGGTCCTCAACCGCTTAATCTTCCTGTCATCAATTCTCACGGGTGGTACTTCGAACGACAGGTTATCCTTTAGCTGGATCGTGTCTGGTTCGATCACGTGAGATGGATCTGCGAGATATTTCCTCAACTGCGACACATGAAACACGTCATGGATATTGGACAGTATCGGAGGTAATGCAATCCGATAAGCAACCGGCCCAATTCGTGCAGAAATCTGATATGGTCCAATGAATTTCGGAGTCAACTTCTTCGATTTCAAGGCTCTACCTACTCCAGTAGTAGGTGTGACTCTCAGAAATACATGGTCACCCTGTTCGAATTCCAAAAGTCTGCGACGCTTGTCCGCGTAACTCTTCTGGCGATCTTGTGAAGTCTTCATTTTCTCCTTGATCTTCCTTACTTTAGCTGTGGTCTGTTGCACCATCTCTGGTCCGACAATCATATTCTCACCGTCTTTATACCAACACAAGGGCGTTTGACACTTGCGCCCATATAAAGCCTCATATGGTGCCATTCCAATGCTCGCGTGGAAACTATTGTTGTAAGTGAACTCAATCAACGGAAGTACATCATCCCAACTTCCTCTATCATCTAAAACACATGCTCTCAACAGATCTTCCAAGGACTGATTCGTCCTTTCAGTCTGTCCGTCCGTTTGTGGATGGTAAGCTGAACTCAATCGTAGCTTCGTTCCCAACGCTTCGTGCAATGCTCCCCAAAAATGCGATGTGAACTTCGGATCACGGTCTGACAAAATGCTTGATGGTACTCCGTGTAATCTCTAAAGGTTGCAACACCCCAGCAGGTCGCTGATGTTCCACCTTGTACGGAACATCTACCTAGTACCAAACTTAAACACTAAGTATGACGCCGACACATTGAGTACAATGTATCATTAACCAATGATAGGGCTTCCCATTCCTATCAAGAATGATCTTGGGTTACTGTAGAGGTAAACACTCAAATTAATCGAGAAGTCCCTATTCTGAATGGTTATTTGACAAGTAAACATGCATAATTTACTGTCAAAGTCTTAGCAGTAAAGTAGACACGGACAACTTCAAACAATTTACATAATCCATAGCAATGAAGGAATGGGTTGCCCCCGAATCAGAAAGTGTAGTTAAGAGGTTACCTGTAATCGCACAGTCATATTGAATCAGATCGCTAGATAAATCAGCGCCGACGCAATACACCTGTCCTCTAGCAGTAGGAAGAGTAATCCTAGCTACATCCACCATTGGTTCCACCTTCGGAGCCTCGCAATTCCTTGCAAAGTGCCCTGGTTTATGGCAATTGTAGCAAGTAGTACTGTCAAAGGTACAAGCATAAGCATAATGTCCTTCTTCTCCACATCGGAAACATCGTATGCCTTGTCCCACTTGCTTCTCAAGGTCTTGGTTCCCTGGGTTATCCCGTCCCCCATTGTTATCATGTGGTCGATTATAAAATTTAGCAACCTGTTTTCCCTTGTTCTGATACTTCGCCCGACTAGGTCCTCCTGAGTTAAAATTCCCTCCTCGGCTAGCTCTCTTATTCTTCATCTCCTCAACTTCTCTACATTTTTCCACAAGAACCTGGAAACGTTGAATTCCCAAGGGTAAGACAAACTCTTGAATCTCATACTTTAGTCCGTCTTGGAAACGATGACACAAGAATGGCTCGTCAACCTCTTCACGGAAAAATCTGAAATGCCTTGATAGTGATTCAAACTTAGCAGCATATTCGCCCACGGTCATGTTCCCCTGATGTAGTTTCAGGAAATCATCACCCAGTCTAGTCCTGGTACTCATCGGGAAGTATTTGTCGAAAAACTTCCCTTTGAAAGATTCCCAGTTCACCTCCTCGTGAGCTGATCTCATCAACAACCTTGTACTCCTCCACCAGTACTCAGCATCTCCTAGTAGCATATAAGTGGCATAGTTGACCCTCACTCCCGCCTGACAGTTAATCATTTCGAAGATCTTCTCCACTTCTTGGATCCATTGATTTGCTTTCTCTGAATTCTCAGTCCCCTCAAACTTGGGAGGATTGTAACGACGAAAGTCTTTTAATCCTCTTGACTCCGCAGCACGGATCTCTCTTCCCCTCTTTTCGAGATCACGTTGAGTCTTGGCAGCAGTCTGTGCAGCAACAGAAGCAGCCAGGTTATTCATAGCCTCCGCCATTCGGTCATTCTTATTGACATTGGCTCTCGGAACGTCATTCCTCCTTGGCAGCATGGTTTCCCTATAAAACCATCATCAAGTAAAGTCTTAACACTACTTCAATAATTCTAAGAATAACTTCCGACCACAACCGCACATAATAATTATTATGAACTTGACAACTCAAACCACCTAAACCGACACATGATCAGACAACAACTCGTAACCTACAATCTAGAACCAAGGTTCCACAGCCCCCAAAGAAAACCAAACCAAAGCTCTGATACCACAATGTAACACCCCGTTTTCCAAAGCGAGGGTGTATTTTTTTTCAAAAGGAATTAGAATAAAACACA
>NC_021161.2:38895039-38913050 GCF_000331145.2 Cicer arietinum
AACGTGCGTTTCCGGTACCGTGAGTAATTCCGGTAAAATCTCCGCTCGCAACGCCGCTTCCAAATTAGTTCACTAGCACCGTAGCATGGTGGTGAGGAACTTTCCCTTCTATCTCTTCGAGAAATGAGGTTTGGATCTAGGAGAAACGGAGGGGTTTGTGTTTGGATCTCAAAACCGTTTTTCTTCGTTTTCGAATCAAAGAGGAAGAGTGGAGTTGCGAAAACCTTGATCTAACTCTCACCCAACCTTGGGTCACTAGCTTTGAAGAAAAGGAAGCAACGAAAACGAAAAATGGAGAAGGATGGAATTTTGGGTTTCTTGCGTGATGTTCAGAGGAAGGAGATGGAAATTTGAGATTTTCCTTCCTTTCTATTTCTTTCCTTTGTTTTTCCTTTCTTCCTTTTTCCTTCCTTCCTTTATATACTATTTTCTTTTCCTTTTCCTTCCTTCTAGTTTTCCTTTCTTTTTCCCTCCCAACAAACATATATAAATATAATAAATATAACTTAACAAATATCTCAAAATCTAGATATTTATTAAATTACCGTTTCAACCGAAACGCCTTAAATTCACCGTAAAGGATTTTCCGCAGTTAAATTCAATTTATTTATCGACGAGAAATTCTAATTGGCATCGAAATATCTTTTTGATTATAAAACTCCAAAATATTATTAACTTTGGCTTAAAAGCCTCCGAGCCAAAATCCAAAATATACCAAAAATACATAAAAGGTACTTTAAAATTATGGATCTTACAAAACTTGTCTTACTTTTTAATTCTACTTTATTTATATATAAATAAAAACATAAAAATTGACATGAAATTCGAGTTTAACTTGCGTTTGCTTGCAAATTTGTAAAGTTTGCTACTGATATATAATCACATGTAAATTCGCAGCAAAAGAAAATTTACAACTCATTTTACCAACCGAATCTAAAATTGCAGAATAATTCCAACAATAATTTTGATCTGCAAGAAAAACGATTATTTTTAGTGGTGAACTATCCACCTACGATTCTATTTTTAATAAGATTAACTTATAAATTAACAGTATAATTACATTTTACCACTAGCCTACTAATAATCATCTAAATCTATCCCACTAGCCTACTAATTTTACCACTTGACATATATCGATTAATCTAAACTAGCATTCATACCACCATTTAAATCAAAAGACAATTTATCAATGTATGTCACACACGAAAACAGTAATAATTTGAATATAGGTCTTAATTATTTAAATACAAAATTTAGAGGATGTAATATAATTTTTATTTTTTAAAGTGACACTACTAGTTATTAATTCATAATTGAATTAGCACTTCTTAGATAAATCCTTATAGCAATTACAAATGTAATTATAACAACACCCTATTAACTTTGGACAATGATCAGTACATTCTTTGTGGTCATAGCAATGAACACACTTTCCTGTTATATAAAATAAGAAAATAAGAGTATTATAATAAAAGAGGTTGAATAATTAAGTATAAGGTAAAAGAAGAAATTGAAAATGATGAGAGAAATGGCTTACCGGAACTGTTTACGCCATTTACAAGAAAAAAAATAAAGATAATCATAACATAAATAAATTTGAAAATTTCAGTCATATTTTTCTACTTTTCACATATAAAATATCAAATATTTGTACCAATTTAACTATAATGAAATATTTTAGCATTTATAGAGATGCAAATATTCTTTCACAATTGTAAAATCATCATAAAATAACTTTTACTTAAATTAATATTCATATCTCTTTGTCTCTTTAGATAACCGATCAATTGAGGATCTAATATAAATGGTGTTTACCAACTTTTTATTACACTATTTTGTTTCCAACCTTTCATGATAGACAGGGGAAAAACCAAAACCAATATAATTTTATTGAACAATGTCATATTTAATAGTAGAAATTATGAACCAATGAGATGACAATATATTTAAGATTGTAATTACAACATTTTTAAAGTTTTGGTCCTTTAAGTTTTTTTTTACATTCAGTCCTAATAAATTATAAAATTGTTGTTTTTAGTCCGTTACGACAACATCTTAGACTACATAGCATGATTTTATTGGGTCACATATTTAATAACCATCACCGTGTATCTAGAAAATAGTAATGATTCATACATTCTAACATTCTAAAGGCTATGAAGTACGATCATTGAAATGTCGTTATGACTACATAATGCATAGTCTACAAAACATCATCTGATGTACCAATACATAAAATAAATTATAACTTAAACAAAATATTACTACATAGCTTTATCCTCTGAAACCAAATCCCAACCTCATGCCATGTTATCTGCTATAATACATCAAACTAGGGGTTTATATAATAATCTCAGTGAGTTTTATAAAAAAAGGGAACGACGAGTCACATAATTTTCCTTAGATACAATTTCAAGCATGACATGGTTATGCAATTTTATTTATGAAAAACACTCCTTAGTTTCTCCTTCCTTTTCCTTATAATATGAAAAATACCTCCTCAATTATCTCAATGGTCACCAAGCTAATTGGGATCCTCTTTGTAAGTTAAATCTTGGCAATTTAGTTAGTCAAATAAGTGCATAAGTCTCAATGGATTAGGATTTTCGATTATTTTAGTCTTTAATTGATTTATACTAGTCCATTTTGGTTCTAAGTGCATAGGTCTCAGTGGATTAATATTAAAGGTCATTTTGGTGTTTATAAGGTTTATTGCGGACCATTTTGGTTCTAAGTGAATGTAATTCTTCCAATACGTGTGCAAGTCTCAATGGATTAATATTTTCGGTTATTTTGTCTTTTTATTAGGTTTATTCTAGTCCATTTTGGCACTTAGTCAATGTAATTCGTCTAATAAGTGTACATATCTCAATAGATTAAATTTTGGTCATTTTAGTCTTCACTTGTCAATAAGTGTATCAATCTCAATGGAGTAAGATTTTAGTTCATTTTAGTCTTTAATAAGTTTATTCTAATCCATTTAGATTCTTAGGCAATTTAGTTAGTCAAATAAGTGCTTAAGTTACAATGGATTAAGATTTTCGGTTATTTTGGTCTTTACTTTGTTTACATTTAGGTCATTTTGGTCTTTACTAGATTTATTCTATTCCATTTTTGTTCTAAGTGAATGAGGTTCATCCATTAAGAATTTTGGTTATTTTGGTATTTACTAGGTCTATTTTAGTTCATTTTTGTTCTAAGTGAATGTAATTTGTCCAATAAATGCATAAGTCTCAATGAATTAAGATTTTAAGTTATTTTGGTCTTTACTAGGTTTATTCTAGTCTATTTTGGTTCTAAGTGATTGTAGTTCGTGTAATAAGTACATAAGTCTCAATGGATTAAGAGTTTCGATTATTTTACTCCTTATTAGGTTTATTCTAGTCCATTTTGGTTATTAGTCAATGTAGTTCCTCCAACAAATACACATAGCTCAATAGATTAATTTTGGGTCATTTTAGTCTTCACTCAGCTTAGTCTAGTCCATTTTCATTCTTAGTAAACGTAGTTTTTTCTAATAAGTGCACAAGTCTTAATGAATTAAGATTTTAGGTCATTTTGGTTTTTACTAGGTTTATTCTTATCCATTTATGTTTTTAGTCAATGTAGTTCGTCAAATAAGTGCGCAAGTCTCAATCGATTAAGATTTTAGGTCACTTTTGATTTTACTAGGTTTATTCTAGTCCAATTTAGTTCTTAGCCAGTGTAGTTTGTCAACTTAGTGTAAAGTCTCAATTGATTACGGTTTTGGTCATCTTGGTCTTTTCTAGGTTTAGTATAGTCCATTTTGGTTTTTAGTTATTGTAGTTTTTCCAATAAGTGCACAAGTCTCAATAGATTAAAATTTTGGTCATTTTAGTCTTTACTAGTTTTATTCTAGTCCATTATGGTTCTTGTTTAATGTAGTTTGTAAAATAAGTGCATAAGTCTCAATGGAGTAGGATTTTAGTTTATTTTTGTCTTTAATGTAGTTTTGTCCAATAAGTACATATGATTCAATGGATTAAGATTTTTGGTTATTTTAGTCTTTACATTGTTTATTCTAGTCCATTTTGGTTCTTACTCAATGTAGTTTATCCTATAAGTGAACAAGTCTCAACGGATTATGATTTGAGGTCATTTTGGTCTTTACTAGGTTTATTCTAATCCATTTTGGTTCGAAGTGAATGTAGTTCGTCCAATAAGTGGATAAGTCTCAATGGATTAAGATTTTAGGTCATTTTGGTCTTCATTACGTTTATTATAGTCCATTTTGGTTCTAAGTGAATGTAGTTCATCCAATAAGTACACGAGTCAAAGTGGATTAATATTTTAGGTCATTTTTGTTTTACTAGGTTTATTCTAGTCCATTTTTGATCTAAGTAAATGTAGTTCGTCCAATAAGTGTGTAAGTCTCAATGAATTAAGATTTTTCTTTATTTTTGTCTTTACTAGGTTTATTCTTGTCCATTTTGGTTTTAAGTGAATGTAGTTCGTCCAATAAATTCACAAGTGTCGATGGATGAAGATTTTTGTCATTTTAGTCTTTAATAGTTTTATTCTAGAGAATTTTGGTTCTTCGTCAATGTAGTTTGCCCAAAAAGTGTATAAGTCTCAATGGAGTAAGATTGTGGTTCATGTTGGTCTTTAATAGATTCATTCTAATACATTTTAGTTATTAGGCCAAATAGTTAGTCCAATAAGTACATAACTCTCAATAAATTAAGATTTTTGGTTATTTTACTCTCTTATTGGTTTATTCTAGTGTATTATAGTTCTTAGTCAATGTAGTTCGTTGATTGAGTACTTAGTCTTAATAGATTAAATTTTGGCCACCTTTAGTCTTCACTAGGATTTTTCTAGTCCATTTAGGTTCTTAGTCAATGTTGTTCCTCTAATAAGTGCATATGTCTAAATGGATTAAGATTTTAGGTTATTTTGGTCTTTAATAGGTTTATTCTAATTCATCATGATTCTTACAAAATTTAGTTCGTCCAATAAATGCACATGTCTCAATGGATTGCGATTTTTGCTCATTTTGGTCTCTGTTAGGTTTGTTGTAATCCATTTTTGTTATTAGTTAGTTTAGCTCGTCCCATAAGTTCAAAGTCTCAATGGATTATGATTTTGGTCATTTTGATATTTACTAGGTTTATTCTAGTCAATTTTGATTCTAAGTCAATGTAGTTTTTCAAAGTCTCGATGGAGTAAGATTTTAATTCATTTTGATCTTTACTAGGTTTATTCTAATCCATTTTGGTTCTTAGGCTATGTAGTTCGTCCAATAAGGGCATAAGTCACAATGAATTAAGATTTAAGGCCATTTCGTAGTCAATGAAGTTCATCTAATAAGTGAACAAGTCTCAATGGATTAAGATTTTGTTCATTTTAGTCCTTACTAGTTTTATTCTAGTTAATTTTGATTTTTAGTCAATTTAGTTTGTCCAATAAGTGAATAAGTCTCTATAGAGTAAGTTTTAGTTCATTTTGGTCTTTAATAGGTTTATTATAATCCTTTTTGGTTCTTATTCAATTTAGTTTGTCCAATAAGTACACATGTCTCAACAAATTATGATTTTTAGTTAATTTAGTCTTTATTTTGAGTTATTCGAGTCCTTTCTGGGTCTTAGTCAATTTAGTTCCTCCTATTAGTGCACATATTACAATAAACTAAATTTGGGTCAATTTTAGTCTTCACTCGACTTATTCTAGTCCATTTATGTTCTTAGTCAATGCAGTTCCTCTATTAAGTGCATAAGTATTAATGAATTAAGGTTTTAGGTCATTTTTTTCTTTACAAGGTTTATTATAATCCATTTTTGTTCATAGACAATGTAGTTCGTCCACTAAGTGAAAAGTCTCAATGGATTATGGTTTTGGTCATTTTGGTCTTTTTTAGATTTATTCTAGTCCATTTTTGTTCTTAGTCATTGTAGTTTTTCCAATAACTATACAAGTGTCAATAGATTATGATTTTGGTCATTTTCGTCTTTACTAGTTTTATTCTAGTGAACTTTGGTTCTTAGTCAATGTAGTTTGTCCAATAAGTGCATAAGTCTCAATAGAGTAAGATATTAGGTCATTTAGATCTTTAATAGGTTTATTCTAATCTATCTTAGTTCTTAATAAATTTAGTTCTCCCAATAAGTGCCCATGTCTCTATGGATTACAATTTTATGTCATTTTAGTGTTTACTAGGCTTATTCTAATCTATTTTATTCTTAGTTAGTTTGGTTCGTGCAATAAGTGCAAAGTCTCAATGGATTATGGTTTTCGTCATTTTGATATTAAGTAGGTTTATAGTAGTCAATTTTAGTTCTTAGTCAATGTAGTTCGTCCAATAAGTGCATAAGTCTCAATGAATTATGGTTTTTGACATTTTGGTCTTTACGAGATTTATTCTAATCTATCTTGGTTCTTAAGCAATTTAGTTCGTCCTATAAGCGCACATGTCTCAATGGATTACAATTTTATTTTATTTTGGTATTTACTAGGTTTATTATAATCCATTTTTGTGCTTAGTTAGTTTAGTTCGTCCAATAAATGAAAATTTTAATGGATTGTGGTTTTGGTAATTTTGGTCTTTACTATGTTTATTCTAGTCCATTTATGTTCTAAGTGAATGTAGTTCGTCCAATAAGTGCATAAGTTTCAATGGATTAATATTTTAAGTTATTTTGGTCTTTACTAGGTTTCTTCTAGTATATTTTGGTTCGAACTGAATGTAGTTTGCCAATAAGTGCATAAGTCTCAATATATTTAGATATTCAATTATTTTATTGTTTACTAAGTTTATTCTAGTCAATTTTGATTCTTAGTTAATATAGTTTTTCCAATAAGTGCGTAAGTCTCAATGGAGTATGATTTTAGTTTATTTTAGTCTTTAATAGGTTTATTCTTTTCCAAATACGCTCTTAGGCATTTTAGTTAGTCCAATAAATGCATAAGTCTCAATGGATTAAATTTTCTGGTAATTTGGTATTTACTAGGTTTATTCTAGTCCAAGTTGGCTTTTGGGCAATATAGTTTTTCCAATTAGTTCACAAGTCTCAAGGGATTAATATTTTAGGTCATTTTGGTCTTTACTAGGTTTATTAAAATTCATTTTGGTTCTTAGGCTATATAGTTTGTGCAATAAGGACATAAGTCTCATTGGATTAAGGTTTTATGTCATTTTGGACTTTTTTGGGTTTATTCTAGTCCATTTTGGATCTTAGCCAATGAAATTCGTCTAGTAAATGTACAAGTCTCAGTGGATTATGCTTTTGGAAGTTTTGCTCTTTACAAGGTTGATGCTAGTCCATTTGGGTTCTTAGTCATTGTAGTTTGTCCATTAAGTGCACAAGTCTCAATAAATTAAGATATTTGTCATTTTATTATTTATTTGTTTTATTCTAGTGAATTTTGGTTCTTAGTCAATGTAATTTGTCCAATATGTGCATAAGTCTCAATGGAGTAAGATTTTTGTTCATTTTGGTATTTAATAAATGTATTCTATACCATTTTGGTTCTGAGGCAATTTAGTTAGTCTAATAAGTGCATAAGTCCTAATGGATTTAGATTTTCGGTTATTTTATTATTTACTAGTTTTATTCTAGTCCGTTTTGGTTATAAGAAAATGTAGTTTGTCCAATAAGTGCACAAGTCAAAATATAATAAATTTAGGTCATTTTAATCTTCACTCGGTTTATTCTAGTTCATTTTGGTTCTTAGTCAATGTACTTTGTCCAATAAGTGGACAAGTCTCAACAGATTAAGATTTTAATCTTTTTAGTCTTTACTAGATTTATTCTAGTCCATTTTGATTCTAAGTGAATGTTGTTTGTCAATTAAGTACATAAGTCTCGATGGATTAAGATTCAAGGTTATTTTGGTCTTTACTAGGTTTATTCTTGTTCATTTTTGTTCTAACTGAATGTAGTTTGTCCATTTAGTGCATAAGTCTTAATGGATTAAGATTTATGTTATTTTGGTCTTTATTAGGTTAATTCTAGTACATTTTTTTTCTAAGTGAGTATAGTTCGTCCAATCAATGCATAAGTCTTAATGGAATAAGATTTTTGGTTATTTTACTCTTTACTAGCTTTATTCTTGTCTATTTTGGATCTTAGTCAATTTAGTTTGTCCAATAAGTGGACAAGACTTAATAGATTAAATTTTGGTTGTTAGTCAAGTAGTTCATCTGATAAGTGAACAAGTCTAAGTGGATTAAGATTTTAGGTCATTTTAGTCTTTAATAAGTTTATTCTAATCCATTTTGTTTTTAATCAATGTAGTTCGTCCAATAAGTGCACAAGTCTCAATGGATTAAGGTTTTTGTTCATTTTGGTTCTTAATCAATTTTGTTCGTCAAATAAGTGCAAAGTCTCAAAGGATTATGGTTTTGGTCTTTACTAGATTTATTCTAGTCCATTTTAGTTCTTAGTCATTGTAATATATCCAATAAGTGAATAAGTCTCCATGGTGTAAGTTTTAATTCATTTTGTTGGTTAATAGGTTTATTCTAATCGATTTTGATTCTTAGGCAATTTAGTTAGTCCAATAAGTGCATAAGTCTCAGTGGATTAAGATTTTCGGTTATTTTAGTCTTTACTTGGTTTATTATAGTCCATTTTGTTTCTTTGTCAATGTAGTTCGTCCTATAAGTACACAAGTCTCAATGAATTATGATTTTAGGTCATTTTGGTCTTAAGTAGGTTTATTTTAGTCCATTTTGGTTCTAAGTGAATGTAGTTCGTCCAATAAGTATATTAGACTCAATGGATTAGGATTTTTAGTCATTTTGGTAATTAATAGGTTTATTCTAGTCGGTTTTGTTTCTAAGTCAATGTAGTTCTTTCAATAAGTGCGCAAGTCTCATTGAAAGAAAATTTTAGGCCATTCTAGTTTTTACTAGGTTTATTCTAATCAATTTTTGCTTTTGCAATTTAGTTTGTCCAATAAGTACACAACTCTCAATGAATTAAGATTTTAGCTCATTTTACTCTTTACTAGATTTATTCTAGACCATTTTGGTTCTTAGTCAATGGAGTTAGTCAAATAAGTGCATAAGTCACAATAGATTAAAATTTTAAGTCATTTTTTCTTTACTAGGTTTATATTAGTCCATTTTTGCTCTTAGTCAATATAGTTCGTCCAATAATCGCATATGTCCTAATGGATTAAGATTTTGGTAGTTTTGGTCTTTACTAGGTTTATGCTAGTTTATTTTAGTTCTTAGTCATTGTAATTAACCAATAAGTTCACAAGTCTCATTGGATTAAGATTTTGATAATTTTAGTCTTTACTTGTTTTATTATTGTCCATTTTGGTTTTTAGTCAATGTAGTTCGTCCAATAAGTGCATAAGTCTCAATGAGTTAAAATTTTAGTTCATTTTGATATTTAATAGGTTTATTGTAATCAATTTTTGTTTACAGGCACTTTAGTTAGTCCAATTAGTGCATAAGTCTCTATGAATTATGATTTTAGATAATATTTGCAACCATCGTATTTCACGTAGATTTGGTTCCTCTAAAACTTCCTCTTAAATATGTTTTTGTGAGAAATTTAATGTATTTCTTAAGACAAAAGTTATTCGCAAATAGCGTATTTTCTTGTAGTGATATCTAAATCTAGATTTTAAGTTTCATTGGTGTATCTTATAAGCATTTGTAGATTTTAATCTCACAATTTTCATATTTTCACATTAATTAATTTATCTCTCGAAGGAAAATACGAGTTTCCTCGAACGAATCATTGAGAAATACAGTTTTTTTGTTCATCTCACAATATATTATACTTGTAACACCCTTTTTTTTAATTAATTAATTTAAAATCGTTAGTTTTGTTTATCCTTTTATTAATTTAGTGTGACGATAGTAAGATAATTATTCTTTGAATGTTTAATTATTTGATAAAGTATTTTCATATTAAATAATTTATTATTGGGATTTTTATTATTGACTAATTAAAACTCGTAGAAATATTTGTCTTAGAGTGAACAATGACCAAGCCAATTTTGACTAAGTCAAATTTAATCACTCACAACCATCCTTACATTCCCTCGCATTCTGATCGAAGCTATAAACTTTTATTCATCTTGGTGAGATTTTCGAGGGCTATATAGTGGTACGTGGAAGGAAAGCGTCCAAGGTAAGAGTTTTTTCCCCATGCAGAGTTAGGTTAGATATTAAATTAGCGATTCATAAGATATTGATATGATGTCTGGATGTATTAAAAGAAAAATGTCGATTTTATTTTCGTCGTAAAGAAAATTAACTATCATGCTTTGATTGTTTCTTTTGAGTAATATCTCTATTTTGATGAAATTAATTATAGAATTATATTTTATTACCATACCTTCATCAATATGTTTGTTGTGAAAACGTTCAATGCCATACATGTTTTAGAGTACTTAATTATAAAGTTATAATTTTTATAATGATGTAGTCATTAACATGTTTATTATGATGTATTTAATTTTAATCCTTGATTCTTGAGTATTTAAATTTTAAAAGTTGACTTTTATGAACAATATATGTGTCTTGATGAGAATTTTATTTTTCATTTAACGATATGAGGAAATTGATTTTTGAATGCATTAATGAATAGTTTTCTTTGTGGTTGCCTAAGTGGCTGGTTATTTGTGCATGATTTTTCTTTGTGGTTGCCTAAGTGGCTAGTTATTTGTACATTTCGAACAACATTATTATTGTCATGACATACCATATGCATCTTTGTGGACGCCTTAGTGGCTGGTTTTATTTTCCCCATTGGTATGGGTGACTTCTGGATGGACGCCTTAGTGGCTGGCTATATCCGGATATCTTGAAGGGTTGCATGAATGACGTTTGCTTGGCGCACGCGCGTGGGAAAAAGGGGTACTTTAATAAAATAATAATAATACTTGTAGTGATAAGAGCGTTGTAATACAATTTTTAAGTTTATTTATTTTTCATCGTCGATTTTAAATAAAAATGCGGAGGCGGGGTCCTTGTGCTAGGAAAAACTTGAATTATTCCATTTTTAAGTGAACATTTTCTACAAAGTGTGAATTGTCTTTGCAAAAATAATAATATCCCATAAATTACATTATGTTATTTCTTAAAATGAAATCAAACTATTTACTAGAGAAATTTTATTGATCATGTGATGGACTACTTTAAAAAAAAAAAAAAATTAATGTCGTTTTTGAAAGAAAATAAATATTTTAAGTAATGTCTTGGATCAAAATCCGGGGCGTTACAATGTGGTATCAGAGCACTAATTCTCGGACATTGGTGGGATGAGACGCTTCATGTATGTCGCATGTTTTTTCTTGTGATATGTTATTCATGTTAAATTAAGCCGTTTTTGAAAGAAAATAAATATTTTTAAGTAATGTCTTGGATCAAAATCCGGGGCGTTACATTGTGGTATCAGAGCACTAATTCTCGGACATTGGTGGGATGGGACGCTTCATGTATGTTGTCGCATTTTTTTTCTTGTGATATGTTATTCATGTTAATCGTATAATTTTCTAATTATTTGAGTTTTACTAATTATTTAAATTTCTATTATGTGTCATTGATTATGTAACCTTCTTGAAATTAAATTATATTAATTACTTAAACTTTTATTAAGTTATTAATTGTGTAACCTTTTTGAATTTGAATTTTTAATAATTACTTAAGTTCCTATTAAGTGCCATTAAATATGTTAATTGCTTGGTTTTCTAATTATTAAATTTTACTTAAATTTCTATTGTGTGTCATCAATTGTATAACCTCCATAGTTTTGCTATTAAATATATGTTTTAAATATTTGGTTTAATAGCTTTATTTAAATTTTTCAAACTTGAAATCTCTATAACTACTTGCATGCTTTTATTGACATTGTCTTTTATATTTTATTTAAGTTGTTACATTTTATAATCTTTATGATTTTACTTATTCATCGTATGATTGTTTTATTTTTAATTTTAAACTCTCTACTTCTTTTTGTACTAAGGGCTTGATTTTCTAACTATTTTATGTCATTAATGACTTAAATTTCAATTATGTGAATTTAATTGTCTAATTTAATTGAATAATTATGATGAAAAATATGTTTTAAATTCTTGATCCTACGATTAGAAATAATTTCAATCAAGCGATAAAGATTTATGGTTGTATGATATTGTGAATTTTGAGTTTATTATCACGATTTAAAATTATTTCAATCTAAATTACAAAGTAACTGTTGAGCTTTCATCATGTGATCTAAATGTATTTAATTAAAGACAATATTCTAAACCCTATATTATGTATAATTGTATGATCCCCAAAATAGAAGGGAAGGATAATACAAAAAGGTTGTATTGGAGGGATTCTGGCTAAGGAAAGACTTGGTTATTAAGTGGTCCATTGACCCACCTCTCTTTCCTGGGAACCCCTCCAAAGAACGACTTGCTGTATAACCCGAACCTACTATATAGTGCTCAATAAAAGACTTCCGTACTACCCAAAATTTAAAATTACGTTATAATATTTTACTAATTAGATAATGTTAGGAAGCGTTATGGCTCGTCGCACAAACCGATCAGTCCCCCAAGGAAGAAACGACATGACTGAAGCAATCCAAGCCATGAATGCTATGGCCCCAACAATGGCCCAACAAGCTGCGATCCAAGCTCAACGAGATGCACAGAGAGGAACATGACCCCGACAAGGCTGATCTTTGGCTGCAAGAAATCGAGAAGATCTTTCGAGATCTTACACTGCTCTGACAATGCGAAAGTAGAGTATGCAACCTATTTGATAATTGGTGAAGCTGAATACTGGTGGCAAGGTGCAAAGAAAATGATGGAGACAAATCATGAAGAGCTAACCTGGGAGGCTTTCAAGAATAAGTTCCTAGAAAAATACTTCCCGAAAAGTGCTAGGGTTGAGAAGGAGGCCCAATTTCTGAAGTTGTATCAAGGGAATCTCACGATAGCGGAATATGCGACAAAGTTCGAGTCCCTAGCAAAGCACTTCCGCTATTTCCTAAATCAGATAGATGAAGAATACATGTACGAGAGGTTTGAAAGCGGGCTTAGGTATGAGATTAAGGAGTTAGTGGGGCCCTTGGAGATACGTCAATATCAAGTGCTAGTGGAGAAATGCAAGAAAGTGGAGCATATAAAACAGAGCCGCCTGAATAGGGGTGCTATAGGTGGACCCATCAGACCTCAGGTAGAGATTTAAATCCACCCATATCCTGAGAGTCATAAGTTTGGCCTCTAAATGTTAATAATTGCCTCTAAATGTTAATATTTGAAAACAAGGGCATAACGACCAACATAATAGGGGCAAGCAGCATCAACAACACAAGCCATATGCCCGGCCACTAGGGAATGCTAGAAATCAACCTCGACCTCAAAACAGGGAAGGTCAAGGGACAAAAGTTCCAGGTCAGAACCAAGCGTACCCTGTTAAGTGTTTTCGCTGCAACAGAGAAGGACACAAGATATCTGAGTGTCCAATCAGACCAAGGGTTTGTTACATTTGTCAGAAACCAGACCATTTTGCAAATGAATGCCCTGAACGGAAGGACGATAGAGTTGTCAATCGCAACAATGTCAACGACAATGTTGTACGCCCTACTGCCAAGGGACGCATCTACCACATCAATTGGGAGAAAACTCCATCTTCCTCTGAACTTATCCAAGGTGAGTGTTTAATTGCTGGAAAATCACTTAATATAATTTATGATTCGGGGGCAACACACTCATTCATTTCATTGGATTGAGTGGATTCGCTCCAACTTACTGTTACTACTTTTCCGTTTGATTTGGTGGTTACCCTACCTTCTACCGAATCGGTGAAATGTAATACGGCTTGCTTGTAATGTCCGTTGATTGTGTTCGATATGAGATTCAACGTTGATTTGATTTGTATTCCCCTCAAGCATGTGGGAGTGATCCTTGGAATGGATTGGTTGTCAAGCCATTATGTTCTATTGGATTGTGCTCGTAAGTCTGTGATATTCCCAGACCCAGGTGTTCCTCGATTCCTCGATACCAATAAATTGAACTTCTCCTTGAAAGGGGGAGTTAAGAAGTGTGTTTCCCTCAACTCAGTCAGTACGAAGCTAGAGGTGGAGGTAGATGGGATACTTGTGGTCGAAGATTTTCCAGAGGTATTTCCGCCGGATGTACCAGGATTGCCCCCAATTCGTGATATTGAATTCTCAATTGATGTGACTCCGGGTACATGACCTATATCTATTGCACCATATAGAATGTCTCCATCGGAATTGTCAGAGTTGAAAAATCAGTTGGAGGACCTTTTATCTAAATAGTTCATACGACCGAGTGTCTCACCTTGGGGAGCACCAGTACTCCTAGTGAAGAAGAAGGATGGAAAGTCTAGTTCAGTGTCGATTACCGTCAACTTAATAAAGTCACCATCAAAAACAGGTATCCCTTTCCACACATTGATGATTTGATGGACCAATTCAAAGGAACAATGATATTTTCAAAGATTGATTTGAAGTCGGGGTATCATCAGATTCGGGTGAAGGAAGAAGACATTCCTAAAACTGCATTCAGAACTCGCTATGGACACTTTGAGTATTTGGTGATGCCTTTTGGTGTCACCAATGCACCAGCTATTTTCATGGACTACATGAATCGTATATTTCACCCCTTCTTAGACAAATTTGTAGTGGTCTTCATTGATGACATATTGATTTATTCTAAGAGCCTGGAGGAACATGAAGTTCACCTACGTCAAGTTTTGCAAGTCTCGAAGGACAAGAGATTGTATGCTAATTTGGGGAAATGTGAATTCTGGTTGGAGGAGGTGAAATTCTTGGGACATGTCATTTCAAAGGAAGGTATCACTGTCGACCCAACTAAAGTAGAGGTTGTGGTGGCATGGAAACAACCACAAACCGTCACAGAGATTAGAAGTTTCTTAGGCTTGGCTGGATATTATAGAAGATTCATTGAGGATTTTGCCAAGATTGTAGCGCCATTGACACAACTCACAAGAAAGAATCATATTTATGCATGGACGGAGGAATGTGAGAGGAGTTTTCAGATGATGAAAGAGAAACTAACTACATCACCGGTGTTGGTGTTGCCACAACCAGAAGAACCATATGAAGTTTATTGTGATGCCTCGTTACAAGGGTTGGATTGTGTACTTATGCAGAACAAACAAGTGGTAGCATATGCTTCAAGACAGTTGAAGGTGCATGAGAAAATTATCCCACACATGACATGGAGTTGGCTGCAATAGTTTTTACACTAAAGATTTGGAGGCACTATTTGTATGGGTGCAATTTTGATGTATACAGTAACCATAAAAGTTTGAAATACTTGTTCGACCAGAAAGAGCTTAATATCCGACAGCGGAGATGGATGGAGTTCATCAAGGATTATGAGTTCACGTTACACTATCACCCAGGAAAAGCCAATGTGGTGGCTGATGCCTTGAGTAGGAAACGAGCCTATTTGTCATCCATAACATTGAAAGGATTAGAGTTGTTAGAGAATTTTCGCATCTTAATATGGATTCTTTGTCGGGAAAAGTACAATGTGGAATGACCGTTGTAGATAATAAACTAATGAATGAGATAAAAGTCCTTCAAGTGACTGATGAGGCTATTCCGGGGAGACGGAAATTGGTTGAGACCGGCAAGGCTCCCAAATTTGAAATGGGTCCAGATAACCTTTTGTGGTGTAATAAACGTACTTGTGTGCCGGATAATGCAGAGTTGAGAAAAACCATTTTGGATGAGGCCCACAAGAGCAAACTGAGTATTCATCCTGGTACTACAAAGATGTATAAAGACTTGAAGCAAAGATTTTGGTGGCCAGGAATGAAGAAACAAGTGGCGGAATATGTGGCGTCTTGCCTGACTTGGCAAAAGGCTAAGGTCGAACACCAAAAACCTGTTGGATTGTTGCAGTCATTAGATGTACCAGTGTGGAAATGGGATAGCATATCTATGGACTTTGTGGTGGCATTACCTAAGACTCATAAGAAATTTGACTCCATTTGGGTGATTATTGACAGGCTCACAAAATCCGCACATTTCATACCTGTAAGGACTACTTACAATGTATCAAAGCTTGCAGAGATTTACGTTGCGGAAATTGTTAGATTACACGGGATACCATCTAGCATTGTGTCTGATAGAGATCCGAAGTTCACTTCTCGTTTGTGGGGAGCATTGCATGAGGCATTGGGTACTAAATTGAGATTGAGTTCCGCCTACCACCCATAAACCGATGGTCAAACCGAAAGGACTATTCAGACATTAGAGGATTTGCTAAGAGCTTGTACATTAGATAACAGAGGAAGTTGGGATGATCTATTGCCTCTTGTTGAATTTACCTATAATAATAGCTATCATGCAAGCATCGGTATGGCCCCGTACAAGGCTTTGTATGGGCGCAAGTGTCAAACTCCCTTGTGTTGGTATCAGGATGCCAAAAACTTAATTGTAGGGCCAGAGCTGGTGCAACAGACTATAGAGAAGGTGCGTCAGATCCAAGAGCGGATGAGAATAGCACAAAGCAGGCAGAAGAGTTATGCTGATCAACATAGGAGACCCTTGGAGTTTCAGGAGGATGAACATGTATTCTTAAGAGTGACGCCTACTACTGGAGTTGGTAGGGCATTGAAGTCTAAAAAGCTTACTCCGAAGTTTATTGGACCATACCAAATTCTTCGACGTGTGGGTCCAGTGGCGTATCAAATTGCTTTACCACCGAATTTAGCTAATTTACATGATGTGTTCCATGTATCACAATTGAGGAAGTACATTGCAGATCCATCCCATATTATTGCGCCAGATGATATTCAATTGAAGGAGAATTTTACTTTCGAAGTTCCACCGATAAGCATCGCCGACAGAACTACCAAACATTTGAGGGGAAAGGAAATTCCATTGGTTAAGGTGATTTGGAACCAGACGACTGAGGATGCTACTTGGGAGTTGGAAGAGAAGATGAGAGAGCTTTACCTAGACCTTCTAGAAACCTCTTAGTTTCGAGGACGAAACTATTTTAAGGGGGTAAGTATTGTAACACCTTTTTTTTTAATTAATTAATTTAAAATCGTTAGTTTTGTTTATCCTTTTATTAATTTAGTGTGACGATAGTAAGATAATTATTCTTTGGATGTTTAATTATTTGATAAAGTATTTTCATATTAAATAATTTATTATTTGGATTTTTATTATTGACTAAGTAAAATTCATAGAAATATTTGTCTTAGAGTGAACAATGACCAAACCAATTTTGACTAAGTCAAAATTGAATCACCCACACTACTATTTTTATAACTATATTTTATAATGTTTAGTTTATATTGTGTCCATTCAAATGTGTAACTAGCAAGAATAAATACATGAATGCCAATTAATTCTTAACGGTTGGTCATTGAATGGCATTATTCCAATTTAATTCCTTATTCATGTGTGCAATTAAACCCAATGAAGAGAATTATTCATTCTCTCTGATCAACTTTATGCCTCCTTTATTAGTCACATACACCTCTCCTTCTTAGGACACGATTAACTTGCAGTAGAGGAAAATAAGTCATAAAACTTTTATTCACCTTGGTGAGACTTTCGAGGGCTATATAGTGGTACGTGGAAGGAAAACGTCCAAGGTAAGGGCTTTTTCCCCATGCAGAGTTAGGTTAGATATTAAATTAGCGATTCGTAAGATATTGATATGGTGTCTGGATGTATTAAAAGAAAAATGTCGATTTTATTTTCGTCGTAAAGAAAATTAATTATCATGCTTTGATTGTTTCTTTTGAGTAATACCTCTATTTTGATGAAATTAATTGTAGAATTATATTTTATTACCATACCTTCATCAATATGTTTGTTGTGAAAACGTTCAATGCCATACATGTTTTAGAGTACTTAATTATAAAGTTATAATTTTTATAATGATGTAGTCATTAACATTTTATGATGTATTTAATTTTAACCATTGATTCTTGAGTATTTAAATTTTAAAAGTTGACTTTTATGAACAATATATGTGTCTTGATGAGAATTTTATTTTTCATTTAACGATATGAG
>NC_021161.2:38913232-38930200 GCF_000331145.2 Cicer arietinum
TGGTTTAATTTTCCCCATTGGTATGGGTGACTTCTGTGTGGACGCCTTAGTGGCTGGCTATATCCGGATCATGTATGTTTAGGACATGCATAATTTGCATACATTTTATTGCCATTGTTATTTTTATATAATTATTTATTCTAAGGTGAGTTACTACTTGTTGTTTAGATATATTTTATAATTTTTGATACACCTTATGAATTATAAAAATCAATTTCTCTAAATCTTTTATTACAAAAAGATTTTATATTTATATTTTATAGTTGTTAACTTATTATTTGGTCTAATTTTGCCGTGGGATGAACTGACCCCTTACACCAACATTTAGGTACTAACGATCTCGAAGAGTTGCATGAATGACGTTTGCTTGGCGCACGCGCGTGGGAAAAAAGGGTATTTTAATAACATAATAATAATACTTGTAGTGATAACAACGTTGTAATACAATTTTTAAGTTTATTTATTTTTCATCGTCGATTTTAAATAAAAATGCGGAGGCGGGGTCCTTCTGCTAGGAAAAACTTGAATTATTCCATTTTTAAGTGAACATTTTCTACAATTAGTGAATTGTCTTTATAAAAATAATAATATCCCATAAATTACATTGTGTTATTTCTTAAAATGAAATCAAACTATTTACTGGAGAAATTTTATTGATCATGTGATGGACTACTTTAAAAATTAAAAAAAAAAAATTTAATGTCGTTTTTGAAAGAAAATAAATATTTTAAGTAATGTCTTGGATCAAAATCTGGGGCGTTACAATACTCATGATTTCAAATGCTCTATCACCTCTTACCTTATTTCGATGTTTTCATACGTGAATACGATTTCACAAGCAAAAAGTCTTTGTTTTTTGACCCATTGTCCTTCAATCAATCAAACTCGGTATTTTATGGATAAACTTCATAAATAAATTACGAGAACACACTCCAAAAACTAAATTTAAATTAATTAATTTTTTTTAATTTTTACTTAGGTTTACTTTTGCATATAGGCCGAACCCAAAAAACACATTTTACTCGTTTCTTTTATTTTTAATTTTAAATAAAATCAACCATTACAAAAACTAATTTGTTTTAAATTTTTTTTAAACACAATTTAATTTCTAAAATATTACTAATATTTTAAAAATAATATTTTATAAAATAAAATAATTAAAGTAGTTAATATTTTAAAATACATTAATAATCAAAACTCTTATTTTCAAAATAATCACTATAATTATACTTATTTTTCCAAATACTCACATTAAATTACTACCATCATTAGAAAATATTTGAAATTATAATAAATAAATATCACATCAACATTTTATATTAATTACTAAATCATAATAAATATATATAAAATCACGATGTCATAACAAGTATATAAAAATCAAGCAAATCAAATACAATATTAATACTATCTCGAGATAATTATTTATAAAATAAATAACTAAAAATATAAATATGTGCACACTTAATATCAGTGAAACATAAACGAAAATATCACATTATCTGCATACGCGCATATACACGTAAAATCATTTAAAATTTTATTCTTTAAAATATTACACTAAAATACTATTAATTTTATAAAAATATATAAAATAATATAACACAATATTTGTTATTTATATAATTCATTTAGTTAAATATGTTCAAGAATAACTCATCATAGAAAGTACATATATAAAGAAAATTAATCAACATATATTCTAAAATAATTTTAATACTAAATTAATTATTTAAAATTTTATTTTATTTTAAAAAATAATTTATTATAAAATTAGGGTGTTACATCAAAAAATATTAGAATCAAACAAGGACGAGGAAAAATTATGTAATGCAACGAAGACTAGTTTAACGGTTGTATAGTCGTGTATGACCGACAAAAGAAATTTAAAGATGCAAAATAAGAAAATTGTCTTTTGGGGATGGGTCAGAGATAAGGAGTACAAAGGTAAAATATTGGAAGAGCTAAACATACCAATTGTCAATTTCTACTCTTGCTCAAAAATTGAATTGCACTTAATTTCATTATTTTGTTACTTTTACACCTCTTTAATTGGTTACTGTTTTTTAAATTATTTGCCATTGTGTGTATTAATATGGTTGAATCAATTAGAATTAATTAGCAGACTTTATATATTGTGTGTATTGATATGGTCGAAATAATTAGATGTAATTAGCTGACTTTATACATAATAATCTAATTATGCATTTTTATCATAATTAATTAATATAATTGCGAGGTTTTGATAGACATTTTACTATACATGTTAAACTTGCAAGACATCTATCTATGTATACAATATTACTATCTAAATATACATTTCTAAATCAAATATTGTGACAACTATCTAACTACATTACTATTTTAATAAGATTAACTTATAAGTTAACAATATAATTACATTTTACCACTAGCCTACTAATAATCATCTAAATCTATCCTACTAGCCTACTAATTTTACCACTTGACATATATCGATTAATCTAAACTAGCATTCATACAACCATTTAAATCAAAAGACAATTTATCAATGTAAGTCACACAAAAATAGTAATAAATAGAATATAAGCCTTAATTATTTAAATACAAATTTTAGAGGATATAATATAATTTTTATTATGAAAGTGACACTAATGGTCATCAATTCATAATTGTCTACGGGTAGATTTAAATTCAACGTTTTGAAATTATATGATTAAACTTTTATAATTGAATTAGCACTTCTTATATATATCCCTAAAGCACCTACAACTGTTAACATAACAACACCCTTTTAAGTCTGGACAATGTTTAGTACATTCATAGTGTTCATAGCAACGGAAACACTTTCCTATTATACAAAATAAGAAGATATGAGTATTATAACAAAAGGGGATGAATAATTTATGTATAAGGTAAAAGAAGAAAATTGAAAATTATGAGAAAAATGGCTTACCGGTGTTTACGCCATTTACAAGAAAAAAAATAAAGATAATCATAACATAACCAAATTTGAAAATTTTAGTCATGTTTTTCTACTTTTCACTTATCAAATATTTGTATCAATTTAATTATAATGAAATATTTTAGCATTTATAGAGATAAAAATATTCGTTCACAATGTAAATCTCATCATAAAATGACTTTTACGTATATTAATATCCATATTCGTTTGTCTCTTTAGATAACCGATCAATTAAGGATCTAATATAAATGGTGTTTACCAACTTTTTTATTACACTTTCTTTTGTTTTCAACCTTTCATGATAGATAGGGGAAAATCCAAAAACAATATAATTTTATTGAACAGTGACATATTTAGTAGTAGAAATTATGACAATGAGATGACAATTAAGTTTTGGTCCTTTAAATTTCTTTTACATTCAGTCCCGACAAATTATAAAATTGTTGTCTTTATTCCATCACGACAACTTCATAGACTACAATTTTATTGGGTCACGTATTTAATAATCATCATTGTGTATCTAGAAAATAGTAATGATTCATACATTCTAATATTTTAGAGGCTATCCTGTAAATTCTTATAAAGTACAATTGTTAAAATGTCATTGTAGCTACATAAGTATAATCTACAAAACATCATTTGATGTACCAATACATAAAATAGATTACAACTTAAACAAAATATAATTACACATCTTTGTCCTTTGAGCCCAAATCCCAACCTCAAGCCCTCTTATCTATTATAATACTTAAAAATAGGGGTTTAGATAATAATCTCAGTAAATTTTATATAAAAAGGGAACGACGGTTCAAATAATTTTTCTTAGACGCAATTTCAAACATGACATGATTATGCAATTTTATTTAAGAAAAAGCCTCCTCAATTATCTCAACAGTTGTCTCTTTGTAAGGTAGGTCTTGACCATGACCTCAGTCGGTGTCCCAGTTGTTCTTCCCTTACCTATGTTTCATTTTTAAAACAATCCTCATGCCACAGTAACATTTAAAACAATGCATGTTATGACATTATATATATTATATACCTCATTATCACATTAATTACAATTAATTGATTAGCTTTAACACAATTAATTCAAAAATAGTATATAAAAGTTAGTACTAGGTCAAATACCAAAGAAAAGTTAAGTTAGAGGAAGTCTAGTAAGAGGAAAGACTAGATCAAAGGAAGTCAAATCTTTTGAAAGACTTGATTAGAGGAAGTCAAGTTAGAATTAGAATAGATTGTCCAAGGGAAGTTTCAGAATGAGTCTACGTAGTAGAACGTTTCAGAGGGAAGATTTGAAAGGAGTGTATTGAGAACGTCTAGAGAAAAGGTTAAGAAGGAATTGTTAATACAAGTATGCCCAAGTTAGTCCACTAACATTCCACCTTGATTTTTTTAATCCTTTAATACATTATGGTCATCAGCATATACACATGCATAATGAATGAGTTTCGAAGAACTGAATGCAAGTTTCAACGATTCCTACATGTCAACATTACAATTTTCCTCATTCTCAATTTCAAAGTCTCATAATTTCTAACCTAGTAAATAAAATTTCAACAAAAAACAAGTTTGAAGTTAGCCCGAGAATCCTACATGCAAACATAAAAATTAGTTACTAAGAAAAGAACTCACACTCTTTACAATTAGAAATTTCCTTTAGAGTAGACCTAGTTTGTTGGAGTTGTTTGATTTCCTAGCTCTTAACACTTCTGCCTTTGCTGCAATGGATTGAAACTGAGATTCCTTGATTTGGTCTCTATTTTCTCTCAGTACTGTCTTGGACTGTAGACGATACCAAAGGTAATTGAAAGGACATGTACGAGATCAGACTAGAGTGAAATAACTTCATATGGTTGTTGACATTGAAAGTTCTTGGGGAGAAAAGGAGGGGAATGTTGATGATGAATAGTAACAGAATGAAGAGAATGTGTTAAGATGGGAGTGAAAGTGGGGTTGGTGGTAAAAGAAAGGAAAGTGTTGCATGGGTTGGTTGTACACATGAGTGAGAGAGAGAAAGAGAAAAGTCACTACGCCAAAAATGACATTTAACAGCGCCCATTTTACAGCGCTTTCTAAACACAAGCGCTGTTGTAATTATATTTTAAAAATAACGGAACCTATTACAACGCTTTTTATGTAAAGCGCTGTAAAACAAGCGCTGTAGTAGGTCATATAACGTTTGCGCATCACGTTATAAGGATTTTACAGCGCTTGTCAAAAAAGCGCTGTAAACGGAAGCGCTTTCGCGAATCAGTTACAGCGTTTTTTTCACAAGCGCTGTAAAACACATGCGCTTTCATTGAATTTAACTACCTATTACAGCGCGTTTTTCACAAGCGCTGTAAAACACATGCGCTTTCATTGAATTTAACTACCTATTACAGCGCGTTTTTCACAAGCGCTGTAAAATACATCTTTCAAATAATTATATACGTTGCGAACCCTAATATCCTCTACGTACTGTGCGGCCATCTACGTTGTCTAAGGTATTTTTTACACATGATCTGTTATGTTTTGAAATTGTCAAAAATTGTCAAAAACTCATACCACATGATCTGTTCTGTTTTGAAATTGTCAAAAATTGTCAAAAACTCATACCACATGATCTGTTCTGTTTTGAAATTGTCAAAAATTGTCAAAAACTCATACCACATGATCTGTTCTGTTTTGAAATTGTTAGTTGATATTGGTTTCTTTTTGAAACTTGTTGATATGTTTTGAAAGCTTATTATTTTTGTTACTGCATTTATATAGGTGGTATAATATGGATAGGAAATGGATTTCAGCCAATCGATTGTCAAAAGAGTATGAAATTGGAGTGAAGGAGTTTGTTGAGTTTGCAGTGAAGAATGCAAAAGATCCAAATAGAGTAGTTTGTCCTTGTTTAAAATGTTGTTTTGGAAAACGTGTTAGAGAAGATGAATTAGAAGGACATCTAGTATGTAATGGAATTGATCAAAGCTACACATGTTGGATAAGACATGGTGAGAAAAAAAAAGGAAACATTAATTTTGAGAATAGTTCTACATATGCTTCAACTGATTTCGATACAGATACATATGAGCCGGACCGAGTTGATGAGATTGCAAAAGCAGTTGAAGAAGATCTTCGAGATTGTCCTAAAATGTTTGAAAGTTTGTTGAGTGATGCAGAGAAAGAATTATATAATGGTTGTACTAAATTCACAAGACTGTCAGCGATATTAAAGTTGTACAACTTAAAAGCGAGTAATGGATGGTCTGATAAAAGCTTTACAGAATTATTAACACTCATAAAAGATATGTTGCCAGATGATAATGAACTTCCCAGTCGAACCTACGAGGCTAAACGGATTTTGTGTTCTATTGGAATGAGTTACGAAAGGATTCATGCGTGTCCTAACGATTGCATTTTATTTCGAAACGAATATGAACTACTTAAGGCGTGTCCGAAATGCAATGTCTCTCGATATAAGAAGAAAGAATCTACTCCAGCAAAAGTCGTGTGGTATTTTCCTATAATACCAAGATTTAGGCGCATGTATCGCAGTGAAGAAGATTCAAAACACTTGACATGGCATGCAGATGAAAGAATTAGAGATGGAATGTTTCGACACCCTGCAGATTCCCCACAATGGGCAAAAATTGATCACGAGTATCCTGAATTCGGGATAGAGTCAAGAAATCTAAGACTTGCACTTTCTACTGATGGAATGAATCCACATGGTCTTCAAAGCATCTCACATAGCACGTGGCCTGTGATTTTGGTAATATATAACCTACCTCCATGGTTATGTATGAAGCGTAAGTTTATGATGTTGTCTCTGTTAATTTCTGGACCCAAACAACCGGGGAATGATATCGACGTATACTTGACTCCTCTAATCGAAAATTTAAAAAGTATGTGGGAGACAGGTGTGGAAGTTTATGATGGGTATAAGAAAGAATGTTTCAATTTGAGGGCTATGTTGTTCGGCACAATTAATGATTTTCCAGCATATGGTAATTTATCAGGATATAGCATTAAAGGTCAGTGTGCATGTCCTATATGTGAAGAGAGTACAAATTGGATGCGGTTGAAACATTGTAAGAAGAATGTGTTTCTTGGACATCGTAGATTTTTACCTTATAGTCATCAGTATCGTGGGTGGAGAAATGCATTCAATGGAAAATCAGAGGAAGGTAAAGCTCCTTTAGCACCGACTGGATATCAAATACTTGAAAAAGTACAAGGTTTGACCAATAAATTTGGCAAACCTTTTGCGGGAGAGCTGGTGAAAACTGGGTGGAAGAAAAAGTCAATTTTCTTTGAATTGCCATATTGGAAGTCATTGTATGTAAGACATTTCCTCGATGTGATGCATATTGAGAAAAATGTATTTGAAAGTGTTATTGGTACGTTACTCAATGTTCCAGGAAAGTCTAAAGATGGCGTCAATGCAAGATTGGACTTGGTCGATATGGGAATAAGAAATGAACTGGCTCCAGTAAAGAAAGGAAATCGCACATATCTACCTCCAGCCGCTCATACTCTATCTAGAAAGGAAAAAATTGTTTTATGTAAATTTCTACACGAAGTTAAAGTTCCAGAAGGATACTCTTCGAACATTAAAAATTTGGTTTGTATGAAAGACCTCAAGTTAAAAGGTTTGAAGACCCATGATTGTCATATTATAATGGAGCATTTGCTACCAATAGGTATACGTTCCATTTTACCTGAAAAAGTTCGACTAGCCTTAACTAGATTATGTTTCTTCTTCAGGGAAATTTGTAGTAAAGTGATCGACCCTCAGAAATTACCGACATTGCAGAGGGAAATTGTTGTTACTTTGTGTGAGCTTGAAATGTATTTCCCACCATCGTTTTTTGATATAATGGTTCACCTTACTGTTCATCTGGTTAAGGAGACACAACTTTGTGGGCCAGCTTATATGAGATGGATGTATCCGATAGAACGATATATGAAAATATTAAAAGGGTACGTAAAAAGTAGAAGTCGACCAGAAGGTTGTATTGCTGAACGATACATTGTTGAAGAGGCTGCTGAATTTTGTACTGAATATCTGTCCAATGTTGAATCCATAGGGCTTCCCATGTCTCGTCATTCGGGAAGACTATCAGGAGAAGGGATAACTGGAAGGAGACTACTGACTATATCAAGGACAGAATGGGAGCAGGCACAATTGTATGTTCTGCACAATGATGATGAGGTTCAACCGTATGTTACAATACACATTGATCAGTTATCTCGTTTGAACATGAATAGGAATCAAAATTGGATAACTCGAGAGCACAATCGAAGTTTTGTAACATGGTTAAAAAATCACATAATGTCAAAATTTGATATAGACCCCGGATCAATTTCAAATAGATTGAGGTGGCTAGCAAATGGTCCGAGCTTACATGTCTTTTCTTACACTGGTTATGTTATTAACGGCTACACATTTTATACCAAAGAACAAGATGATCAGACCACTATGCAAAATAGTGGAGTCACTCTCGTAGCTGAAGCGATGCATGTCTCAAGTGCAAAAGACAAAAACCCAATATATGCAAATCTATCATATTTTGGGGTTATCGAGCGCATATGGGAGTTAGACTACACAATGTTTCGTGTTCCCATATTTGGTTGCAAGTGGGTCGATAATAATAATGGCGTTCGGATTGATGAGTCAGGATTCTTGCTTGTCGATTTTAATAGGGTGGGATACAAAGACGAGCCTTTTATTTTAGCGTCGCAAGCTCAACAAGTGTTTTATGTCACTGATCCTTCTAATGATAAATGGTCTGTTGTCCTATCGACCAATAAAATAAGTGATGATAACAATAATGATGAAGATGTTGGTAATGATCTTTTATTTGCAACATCACAACAACCACATGAAATTGATTCAACTGATGATGGTTTATATCTTAGAGATGATCATGATGAGGGAATTTGGATTAATCCATCGTTTCGTATTGTAAATGGACAAACAAATGTGAATGTCACCAGGAAAAGAAGAAGGGCATCTTAATGTATATATATGTTTAATTGTTTTATATAAGCTATGCATGTAATCTGAACTGTGTTATTGTAAATATGCATGTAATCTGAATTGAGTGTTTTATACTAAGTTCTGATTAATTTATTTTCTGATTAATTTATTTTCTGCTTATATTTAGCTTGATTTGAGTGTTTTATACCAAGTTCATGTAACAATGAGTGTTTTATATTTAGCTTGATTTACATGAACTGAACTGAATATAAATTAGTAATTTACATGAACTGAACTGAACTGAATAGAGAGATTCTCTTTTGCTCAGTGCATATATATATATAGATTCTTCAGAATACTCATTTCTAATAATTCATCATCTCCTAAAGTATTGTGATAAAGACAATGATAACAATATTTTTAATCCAATAAACAATGATAAAAATGTTTTTAATGTCATCCCAACCCAAATAAACCAAACACAAAAATAAAATAAAGAGACATTTTACAGCGCTTATCTTAAAAAGCGCTGTAAAAGATCCTTTTAAAAATAAAATAATGAGTGTTTTATACCTTTTACAGCGCTTTTCACACAAAGCGCTGTAAACGACTCTTTTGAAAGTGAGTAAAAAAGACATTTTACAGCGCTTATTTGACAAAGCGCTGTAAAAAAGCTTTAAAAATAATATTCATCAGACACCTAATTTCTTCAAACACCTTGTACGCATCATGGGAATCCAAAAAACATCAGACACAAACCCATTTCTTCAAACACCTTGTACGCATCATGGGAATCCAAAAAACATCAGACACAAACCCATTTCTTCAAACACCTTGTACGCATCATGGGAATCCCCAAAAACACCAGACACAAACCCATTTTTCGCAACATGGCAATGATCCTGAATACCAATTAAGTTTCGATTTAAGAAGGAAAGAGAATGTAAAGAGATAAAAAGGGTGTTGAGGTGGAGATTGAATTGTGAAAGAGTAAGCTTTGATGTTTGTGAAGAAGATGCATAAAAGGAGAAGAGTTTGGTGAAGAGGAAGGGATTTTTGTGGTGACCAGTTACTACTATGTGGGTTTTGCATGCATGTTGAGCTTGTTTAAAAAATAACATAACATAACAAAACACAAAAACAATAAGGCCTTTTACAGCGCTTATTTGGAAAAAGCGCTGTAAAAGAGCCTTTTAAAATTAACATAAAGAGACATTTTAGAGCGCTTATGTGGAAAAGCGCTGTAAAAGGCTTTAAAAAACATTCATATAACATAATAACACACGGAGGTCTTTTACAGCGCTTATTTGGGAAAAGCGCTGTAAAAGAGCCTCTTAAAATTAACATAAAGAGACATTTTAGAGCGCTTATGTGTAAAAGCGCTGTAAAAGGCATTCAAATAACATAATAACACACGGAGGTCTTTTACAGCGCTTATTTGAAAAAAGCGCTGTAAAAGAGCCTTTTAAAAATTTAACTAAAGAAGCCTTTTAGAGCGCTTATGTGTGAAAGCGCTGTAAAAGGCATTCATATAACATAATAACACACGGAGGTCTTTTACAGCGCTTATTTGAAAAAAGCGCTGTAAAAGAGCCTTTTAAAAATTTAACTAAAGAAGCCTTTTAGAGCGCTTATGTGTGAAAGCGCTGTAAAAGGCATTCATATAACATAATAACACACGGAGGTCTTTTACAGCGCTTATTTGAAAAAAGCGCTGTAAAAGGCATTCAAATAACATAATAACACACGGAGGTCTTTTACAGCGCTTATTTGAAAAAAGCGCTGTAAAAGGCATTCAAATAACATAATAACACACGGAGGTCTTTTACAGCGCTTATTTGAAAAAAGCGCTGTAAAAGAGCCTTTTAAAAATTTAACTAAAGAAGCCTTTTAGAGCGCTTTACAAAATAAGCGCTGTAAAATTTTACAGCGCTTTTTCGAGAAAGCGCTGTAATATGTACGCCCATATATGAAATTATGGGTGGGCATATTACAGCGCTTTTTCGAGAAAGCGCTGTAATATGCACACCCATATATGAAATTATGAGTGGGCATATTACAGCGCTTTTTCGAGAAAGCGCTGTAATATGTACACCCATATATGAAATTATGGGTGGGCATATTACAGCGCTTTTTTGAGAAAGCGCTGTAATATGCACACCCATAACTCATATGATGGGGTGCATATTACAGCGCTTTTTGTGAAGAAGCGCTGTAAAATGTGCATAACAAGCGCGCGTTGTATTTACATGTTTTATAGCGCTTTTATAAAAGCGCTGTTGTATCATTTACAGCGCTCGTTTCCACAGCGCTTATTTTTTTGAAAAAGCGCTGTAAATGGCTTAAAAAAAGCGCTGTAATATGCGTTTTTTCGCGTAGTGAGTGATATATTGTCCTCTTTTGACACTCATACTTGTTAATAGTACTACTTAGCTATCCCAATTTTGTATATAACTTTAATATTATTAGAAAATATTGTGATGTTTAACAATTTTTTCTTCTTCTTAATAATCTATTTACTATCTTAATCTTATAAATATTCCTAAGATAGTAAGAGAGGTTCTTACAATGTATGCCACTATGAACAAAAGGCAAAAAAATTCAATTTATTTAAGAGAATAAATCCAAATAAAAAACTTACAAAGAATAAAAAAAATACTATAATTATAGAAATTAAAATCTTACTTAAAGCAATAATTTATATTTAGATAATCATTTAAATTAATGTATATGGTTTATTAGACATAAGCGCACATTGCTCGTTAGAAAAAAAAAATAGTTCCAAAAAAATGTGACTATTGTTATGTAAATAAAATGAACAAAATAGTGAACGAGATAAATCTATAATTTTTTTTTATATACGTAAATATTAATAAATTAATAGTTAAGTTGGTTTTCTCAAGTTTGAATCTTTACATTTTTCCTCTTTCATTGTCCATTAACTTAGGAAATATATAATATAAAAAAAAACAGAGTTATAATGCAACTACTAAAAAAAAGCATTTAATTCTACTTATAAAAATAAGAACCTATCTATTATCTATTATCTATTATCTATCTATTATCTATTATCTATTATTATTATTATAATAATTAAAACAGAACTGTCCAAAATTCTTCATCTATGCCACATCATCCAAGATTTGCCAATTCACCAAAATTCTGATGCGACACATTTCAAATTCATCTTCTATTTTATTATGTTTTGTTTTTTCAATATATAATGCAAACCTTTTCACTTGCTCAAGTACAATTATTTCATACATTATATAATTTCAGTTTTAACTTATCACTCAATGACTCATCAATACACTTAAAAAACTCTAATTACTCATCAAAGCTTTCATTTCAATAACTCATACAAAAAAAAAAAAAAATACAAATCATTCAATATCTTCAAATCATCACAATGCAATTTTGACTACATACACACATCAAGATCTATGCCACATTATGTGTGACACACCCTTAGTTCACATATACTTCAAGAATATTGTTTTTCATTTTCAATTATTATTCAAGATTATATACCAATATTATTGCATAGGAAATGAGTTTTTTTTTCCCTATGTTGAATTTGTCTCCGATAATATTTTTTCTCTTTATAATTAAAAAAACACAAAGCATAATTGAAAAAAAAAAAGAATGATATTAAATATTTAGAAATGAAAAATTTCTAACTATTTCATTATTGACTCGAAACTTTCTATGTCTTAAACATTCACAAATTTTTCTTTTCAGTGGTTATTTGAAACTTTTATCAAAACAATGGGTGAAGAAAAGCCAAACACCATTCTAAAATATCAAGATGCTACAATGGCTAAGGCTATTTCGTTAGTTGTGCCAAAAAAATTTCATGGATTGTACACTTGAGATATAAGACAAAATGCTCTAAGGCATATAAATCCTCTATACCAAAAGAGTTCACATAAAGAAGAAGGTGAATTTTTGAATGCATGAAATTCTTTACTTGTTGAGCATAAGATTTTGAAATATTTATGCCTATGTTCCTAAAACATTCATTGTAGGTATGGGATCTACTCGATTAAGTGAGAGCTTTAATATAAAATTGAAAAACTACTTGAAATCAGATTTAAATTTAGTATAGTTTTAACATTCTTTAAAATGGTTGTAAGTGGAAAACCAAACAATGAGTCGGAAGTTGATTTTGAGTCAAGACATAAGCTACCTAGATTGAAAATCATGCAGGCTTGTATGCTAGTCTTGGCCGAAAATGTTTACACTCCAAATTTTTTTTAGGAATTTCAAGAGGAATATGAGGAATATCAAGACACTTGCATAAAGGATTTGAAATAAGGTTTGTTTATTGTTACAAATTATGATAACACAAAGGCGAAGATAGTAATGGAAAATCCTATGGATCAAAAAGTTACTTGTGATTGTCGTAAATTTTAGACATTTGACATTTTATGTTATCATGCTTTGAAAGTTTTAGATGTCATAAATATTAAGGTAATTCTCCATTATATATTAAAATGATGGAAAAGAGATGCAAGTTTGGAAAGTAATCAAGATTGGAAAGTGAAACATGTTCGAATTGGAAATAACAGCTCATTTCATGAAGCGAGACAATAAATTATGTCATCGAATTATTAAATTGACCAACAAAGCTTCGAAATTTCATGAAACTTACGCATTTTTGTCTAAAGTTTATGAAGAGTCCAATAAAATAATTGATGATATTTGGCCAAAAATTATGTCAAAATGGAGGATAAAGTGGAATGGTTCATGCATCCATATCATTTGCAAATGATGAAATTGGCAACAACGCATTAAAAAGCAAAATTATTCACATCAGTATAAAAAACGACATATGTCTTGAGTTGAGAAATTAGCTAGGAAAAAAAAATAAATACTCCAAAAAAAAATAGGAAGAAAGTTTAGTGCAATCGTCATCAGTAAGTTTGTCTGCATCGTATACAACTTTTTTACCATTGTGTTGACACTAGCTAAAGAGGTATTAATTTCAATTACAATTTTGAGCATAAATTGTGCAATACAAAATTCAAATTACATGAAGATATGTGAGATTACAAGTATAATTAAAAGGAATCTCATAATTCATATCAAAATGCCTTCGAATTTGGTTGAATCAATTCCATAAAACCAATTTGGTTGAACCAAAAGGAAAATCATAAAGTCATAGTGTAGAACCAATTCCACATAACCAAAGTCTTTGAATCAAAATGCTGTTCAATTTTCCCATTTCTTACTATTGACGAAATTTGTTATATATTAGCTTTTGAAATTTTAATTGGCCAATAAAATTGATTAATCCGATTCCGTGCATTTGTATCAAAAACTTCATTTCTTACACTTATGAAATTGGTTAATCCGATTTCGTGCATCCATATGAAATGTTTAGAAAAACAAAGTACCCTAACAAAAAAAAAATAAATAAAAAAAAAAAGAAAAAGAAAATGTGACTATAATGAGAACTAGAAGAGAATAACAATATAATTAAAAATAAATTATAAAAAGGTTGTACAAGATTTGACAAATTCAACAAGAACTTGTAAAAACAAAAGAGAAGAGACTATTGGAACAAATAATTATATCAATGTTGGTAGAGTAGGGGGTGCGGAGGCGCGACGAAGAGACAGAGAAGCGGCACGAGGGGAGATATGCGGAGGTTATGTTTTGGTGAGTTCCCTTTTTTTAATTAATTAAAATTGTCTTTTAAGTTTTTAAATCTCAACCATTAAATTTTTTTATTGCCATGTGTCCCACCTCTGAGAAATAAACTTGACATGAATTTGAGGGTAAGAAATAGAGAAAAGTCGCACTCGACTTACACCAATCAAATTATTGACAAAATTTGTAGAGTTCTTGTGGGTGCGTTTGTTTTAAATTTTTGTTGAAAATTTTATTTTTTCCAAGCAAAAATCATTTTCAGTTACTTTTATAGTGTTTGTTTAAAAAATTTTAAGAAAACATTTTGTTAAAAAAATTATATTTTTTTTAAAAATGAAAAGCTAATTATGGTAGCTTCTAAAGAATATCAAATACGATAAAAAGTGACAAATTTTTTTAGAAAACACAAAAATTAATGGATCTGTGATGAAAAATGGCAAGACTACCCTTGCACTTTTTCAAAATCTAAAAAATGCCCCCACTAGATTTTCTCTTTTCATTTGAATCAACTCTGCAACATTTCCATTCCATGTGTGTACGGTTGCGTCGTCTCTTCTTTGCCATGCTCTTCTTCTTCTTGACACTGCATTCGTCTCTAATCTAGGTTTTCTCTATATCATTCTTGCAGTAATCTATATTTGTGGTCCGATTTTAATCATGAACGATTTTTATTTTTTATTTTGATTGTTGAATGTTCCTTTAATTGATCATGTAATTTTCTATCTCTAGTTTTAAGGTTGCTAGTGTAAACTGATATTTGAAACTGTTTTTAGGTTCCTTTAATTTTTTTGTTATTTTTCAATTTCAATATTTAGGGTTTTTTCTGTTAACTTTTTTAGTTGGTTTTTGGGTTTCAATGGAGTTATAATTTAGTTTAAGTTATCTTCTTTTATTAGTGAAGACATATAGCTGAAATTAATTTTGATTGTTGAATGTTCTTATTCTTCTCTTATTCGTGCTTAGAAATTAAAAATGTTTATCTTCCCTAATACGTTGCATCTCTTCCCTACTTTTCATATGTTGATTTGAAATTATTCTTGTCCTATTGCTACAAAAAACTATTAACCAGATAAAAAAAATACTATTCTAGATGGAATATATAAAAAAAATTATTGAAAAAATTAATATATCTAATATTAATTTTTAATTAAATATATTAACTTTTAATATATTATTTCTGTTTATATTTAATTCTGGACAGAATACACAATTGTGCTAATATATTAGTATTATTATTGATCAATATAGTCAGTCTACTTTTTTTTTTCTTATTAATTTGTAGTTTCTATTCCTCCATTTGCGACTCCGCTTTTTATTGAGTTTTTACTTTCTTTTTTCTAATTTTCCATTTAATAAGAAATAGCTATCCTAAATTAACTCCTTTGTGAATATATGCCTTAAAATGCAAGATGGGGTCAATTATTGATATCCACATGCCTACTAATAATGGCGCAAATTGGTGATAATAGCTTGTACATAAAATTTGATAACTAAATTGGTTATGTTACTGTAATACTTGTTTCAATAACATAAATTATGAAATCTTTCATTTGGCACTTTATTGAATAGGAACAATATAAAAATAATTAATATTTTTTCGGTTAATTTTATAATCAAATAAGATTAAGATTAAGAATATAAAAAACAATTATCTTTGATCCGAAGTAGTAAGTCGAAACCTTAAGCTAATATATTGATTGATTAATTCTCTCTAAGAAACAATCATGTTGATGGTCTAAGACAGTATCTATGTGGCAGTTATACTTTTGTGAGTAGTTATAGTTTTTATTTATTAGTATTTAGATTGTCGTTGACAAATTTTGATCTCTTAATTTCAACAAAAATAATTTTCATTTGTTAGGAATATTTTGTGGTTATCTATATTCTCAAAATTTTCACTTTCACATGAGATTTATAACGGCTTATTCATTAATATTAGTGAAATGTTAATTGCATATTATGTAAGATCATTTATATAGTTGTAGGTTATTGGATTTGTGTCCAATAAATAGGAAATACATGCTGAAGAGCATAATACAAGACTCTCTTTCTCCTTTCTCTCTATTGAAGAGCATAATATTTTTATGTATCACTTGTGGTATAGTTCTTGAAGAACAAAATAATTTAATATCAAACATCCTTGTAGGATTGCAAAAACGTGATTTTCTAAGATTACTATTTAAGAAGATTTGTAGTTGAGTTTCTCCAAAACTACACACTCAAACCATGATTGAAATCTATAAGATCTATTTTATGACACTTAAATATGTTTCTACAGTAGTAAAATTGGAAAAATATTTCAAAAATATTTAAAAGATTAGTCGCATTTGTGATTAAACAAAAGAGTGATTGTTATTTAAAAGAGTAAAGTGTCACATGATTGAAATGTATTCCTAGAAGTGAGCGG
>NC_021161.2:38930220-38961854 GCF_000331145.2 Cicer arietinum
GTTCATAATACTAACTGTTTTGTATAACCAATGTTGTGGTTATATTAGTGCAACTATTGACACAATACTCAAAAGAAAAAATAATAATCTTTATTTCTCATACTTAGTGATGCAAGAAATTAATGTTAGTACTGTATATCTGGTCCTACAAAATTAAACATTGCTAATGCAATTTAATCTTCTTAGTGTCATAGAAATTTATTAAGTTTTAAGGAATGAAGGAGATATTGAATATATATATTATATTGAAACAAGAAATAAAGGAAACATTGAATATCTTTATATTATACGACATATTTTAGATAAAATAAGTGTTGTGGAAAAGTTACATGTCTTTTTCTATAGCTTGTAGTACACTTATATCATTGCGATTGAATCAAGTATTATTGTAATTCAAAAGTTTACAGATCATAAAAAGAATTTGTTGGCAAGTCCTTGGGTCAACCCGAATCTATTATGGATAAGTATTGAAGAACAATTTTTTTCTTTAATCTAATAACTTTTGTGCGATAATAGTTTTCAAAGGAAGTTGATAATATGAAGTGGTATTTGTGGATTAATACATATGTTTATTATTAACTCACAAATTGAAGTTTATGAGATTGTTGTATCAACTAAATTGACCAAGAGGTCATTTTTCTAATAAGTCATGAAACCAATTAGCAGCGGCTAATGCTTCAATAAAAAATAGTGTCGCAATCGAGAATCTAATATTGCATATGAGTCACAAATGTGCTTGAAGCGTGGTAGACAAGTCAGATCCAAGAAAAAACATCCTCAAACAAAGAAAATGAGTTAAAATGAAAGATGACCCAAGAGATGATATAAAAATTTCAATAGTGTACTTTGATACAACTTTTTCAGTTTTAGAAGAATTGATCATGTACCTGAAATTTGTGAAAATATAGATATCTCGATAAATTATATCGAGAATGGAATCTAAATGAAGTCAACACCAACAAGATATGTTTGCATATAATATAGCGTTGTGTAATAAATGATAATGAAAATCATGAAATAAAGTCTATTAAAGATTAATGACAAAAAGTGTTTCAAAAATATAAAGAAACAATTGGAGTGAAATTAAGTTTGCTTTGCAAAGCAAAAGATTTTTGGACGTGTAGTCCATGCATGTGAAGATGTAAAACTAATTAGATATGATTGATTTTTCGCGCAAAAAGAAAATGAGAATGAAAAAATACATATTCACCTGAAATAAATTTAAGAACGTTTTCATACTGGATTAAGTTTAGTAGCCATGAAAGGCTCAATTTGTATGACTCACTTAATAGTGATGATTATACAAAACTTTCTAAAGGATGTTATTTCTGTGAGACATACAATCAAAATGAGTAAGTCTTTGTATGTGTTCAAACAATCTAGATGCACATTATGTAATATTATCGTGTGAACATTTTATAAATGAGAAATATAAAAATGACAACATTTGAAATATAATTTCTTAAGAAAACCTTTTCACACGAAATATAAAGCGACGATAAATATTTGCTTGATATTACAAATAGCAAGAGTTATATTAAGGGTTCTAAAGTTTTCTTCCATAGACAAGTCAAATCAATTGTGCACTCTTATTGAAAATAGTTCGAGATGAAGACGCTTTTTGTGAATTATGAAACTTAAATAGCAAAGGTTCTAAAATGGTATTACATGGACAAGTCAAATCAATTGTGCATTCAAGAATGGTTATAAGGAGATCTGTGAAACAAATAAAAACAACATCATCAAGTGATGAAGAAATTTCAGCACTACATGAGGCAAGTCAATATTATGTTTTGGTTGCATTTTGTGATTAATCAAAAACAAAATATTTGTGACTTTTCTTCTAGAAAATGTTATTGTAACCACTACAAGAAAAATTGTTATTACCTACGGCAAATTTTATCTTTACCCACGGATTGTCCATAGGTAACGTAAAATTACGCACGGATTACCCACGAACACGAGTTCCTAGCTAGATCGCTCGTAGGAAAATATTTACCGACGAACAAGCCGTGGGACACACTTACTTAAAGATTGTCTGTGGGTAATATGACTCACTAAGTCTCCGTGGGTAACATTACTCATAGATTTGCCGTAGATAAAATAGTAGATACTTACCGACGAAAAAGTCGTAAGTTACATTACTCACGGACCCTCCGTGACAAAGTCTACTATTTTATATTTGATATTGATAATTTTATCATTGAATTGTCAGTGGGTAATGAAAAAATGATTTTAATTATATTTTTGTTTTTTTTTCAGTTTCCTGTATTTTTTAATATATATTTAAAATAAATTGTAAGCATATTAAAACATCATTGTAAAAACAAAGTGAAATATTATGTAAATAGTGTTTTCAAAATACACATTCTGACTTCCATAAGTCTCAAAATAAGGACAATTTACACTACCATGATTCTCAAAATAAGCACATTGTTACTGCCATAAGTTTCAAAATACACATAACAACACTATCGTAGAAATATATATAGATAATGCCTACAAGTCTAAACAAAATATGTAGTCATAATTACTATACGAAACTGAAACCAGTATTACTCCTCGCCGTCATCATCGCTACACTCATCCTCGTCATAATTTGGATGACGACGACGACGGGATGACTCAGTCTATATGGAAGCAACACTTTTTGCCAATGTTGCTAGCTGCATCTGTAGTTCTGTAGTGTGTTGCTCTGTTTGTTGAACTTCCTCTTGTCGACGTTGCTCAACTTTCCTTAGCTCCTCTCGCACCTCTCGTGCCTCGTGTTCTGCCGCTTTTTCTCGTTCCTCAAATGCTGCTATTTGTGCAGCTATCTCATTAGATTGTTGAGACAAGAAATTGGCGCAACCTCTAGATGGACGAGAATCTGGAACTAAACTTGTGACACTTGTTCTATAAAGCGAGGATCTATCTCTAGTACCATAGATCCTCCCTTTATTCTTCCCCCCAACAGATTGGACCCACATGTCTAAGCGAGTTTCCGCATTAACCACTTGGCTACAACTACTAGATGATTCCCCACCTTTAGAGGCTTGTTGCAACTTACCTTGAAATGCTTCCTACTCAAATAGAAAATCATGCAACATAGTCAAATTACTTTTATAAGAAATACAAATGAAAGAACGAATAAATGATTTAATATTTCTTACATATGTTTTTTTTGCTCTTTCATCAACCCAAGAGTTTTCCTTCTTGTTAGTGTGAGTTTTTAAAAAGACCTCATCCAATATGGGGTCTCTACCTAACTCTTCAGCCTTACAAAAAATAAACAACAACAGAACCGTGAACAAAATGAGAGTCAAATTTTGCCAGAAAAGAAATACAACAAAATATTTTAGCAAAATAACTCTGCATTTTGAAACAGCAATACAACAAAACAATAAAAATAGCAAATAGTATGTTCAGCAATAGATATATATCCACCTGTATGGACAGCTCATCCTTTAGAAGAAGCACGATTTTTCTTAGCTCGATTTGATATCTCCTTATACGACAGATCCATCTGTATCTTCTCAAGATCATTCCAAACAGTTTCTCCCATCCAAGTTGGACACTTCCGCTTCTTTCTCGCTTGCATCAACATATCAGAAAGACGCATTGATCCTTTTGTATTGAAGATATTCTTAATTTGAAAATTGTGCTCAGGCAACCAAACAAGTTTTTCCTGCAATATTACATTACAAATAAGTTATAATATATTAATTAGTATCCACACATTAGTTGAACTCATTAACAAGATATATAACTTAATCTTACACCAAATTTATCGAACCAACGTTCCAAAGTTAATTTTGGGATTGCTCCCCAGCTAGGATATGGATCAACATATTGTGATGTAATGACTGAGGTGAGGGCTCTCGAGGCCACCCTACACGATAACCACCTGTAAACAATTTTTTTCAAAACATCAAATTTCTAAAAATAACTTGAAACGTACCCTAATCCTCACGTAGTAATGAAAAGTTAATCAGAATTTGTTACATACCCTCGACCATCCGGCCATATCATTGTTCTCCCATCAGGCGCAACCCCATGACTAGAATTGGAGCATCGTGACCCTTGAGTCTTATTACCAATAGCAACATGTGTTGAAGGTGGTGGGTTAGCTGAAATTGAAGTATGTCATGAGGCAACAAATGTTAATGGTTGTGACGGTGAATGATCAACAATCGGAAAAATGTTGCCTTATGCGACAAAACTTGGTGTGGGCATCATCACTATAATTGGTTCAGTACCATGCACCTTATTAGGTTGGATTGGAAGCACTGCAGCTTGTTGGGTAGGAGGTTGAACAAGTTGTTGGGTGGGATGCTGCACATAGTGTGAGGTTGGTGTAGTGGCATTGACATCTAGTGGCAATTGATCAACTGTTGCTTGTACCTGCTGAGCTGCTTGAGTTACCTTATGCGGTAAAATGATGCGATTTTTCTTGAATGGAAGCTTGAGTCTAATCTTTTCTTTTGAAGTCATCTATAAAGAATAAGATGAATAAAAACAATTAGCACACACACAATTCAAACAAACAATCAACAATTCAAGATGTAAAACTAATATATAAAAGGTAGAATATGAAGATTTAAACAAATAATTAACTACTATTTATACTTACGAAAAATTCAAACGTCAATTGAAGAATCATCCCCATCTTCATCGTCCATATCACCATCATTATCAATTGGAATATTTGGAACAAACGTTTCATTGACTTCTTCATCGCTATGTGTTTCATCGTGCAAGCCAACCATTTCTTCCATTTCAGTTAATTGTTCAACATGTGCCATATCTTCATCTTGATATGGCATGTCCTCATCGACTCCGTCCATCTCTACATGACCCATAGGCTTTGTTTTGATAACGGCAGACCAATGACGCTTATCAATTCGCATTTTAGGATAAGGTACATAATACACTTGTCTAGCTTTTTGTGCAATTATGAAGGGATCATAGAGATCATATTTCCGATTCATCTTGATATCTACAATATCATACTGCGAATGAAATTTGGTTCCTCTATTTCGTCTAGGATCAAACCATTGGCAATAAAACAAGGCTATCTTGTGAGGCAATTTGTAATACTCCAACTCGAAGATATGTTGGATGACTCCATAGAAATCATCTTCCCCTCCTCCAGTAACCCCTTTCACATAAACTCCACTATTTATGGTTTTCTTACCCTGAGACCAAGCTTTTGTGTGAAATTTGTACCCGTTAATGTAATACTTGTGTCATGTTTTGACCATTAAGTTAGGACCTCAACCAATTGCAACCAATTCCAATAAGCTCTCATTCCATTCATGTGCATAAAAGATTCATAATAAAGGAGAAGATGAAATAAATAACACATAAACGTGATGTATAATACTACATAAATCAATATATTTAAAAAATTGGTAAAATACAAACAAGGTAAGGTTCTTATTTTCTGTTTATAATTCACATCACAAATAATTTCTCTATACATGATTATTATATAAGCAATCTACTTTTGTTAAGTGGAACCTCATAGTTTAATCATATTACTTAAAAGGGTACTTGAAATTTTTGTTATTTATATTAACCAAGAGCAATAAAAGTATACTTAAGGTATTGAGTTCAAATCCTCTTGAGGATAATTGTAAAATAATCATTAATGTCACTCTTCAATAAAAAAAAAAAATTGTTTATCATAACCAATAAAAAAGACATGTTATTTTCCAGAGTGTAATATATCACCATGATCAAAATTCCTTATGCAAACAAAACTTTCATGGATCTATTTTGCAAACAAAACTAGTATTTCTCATTATCATGTTTCATTTCTTGGATATATGCAATAAGTTATGTTATATATGTTATATATATATTTTATGGCTGCATTGAGAATTGAAGGAAAAATAAATGTTAAAAGATTTTATACATATAACAGTTAAAATGAGCTGGTCTGGAGGAGATTGGATGTGTGGTTCTTGTCAGCACATAAATTTCAAGAAGAGGGATGCATGCCAAAATTATGGATACCCTAAAATTGGAGGCCCTGATCCAGAAACATATAGATACAACTGGACCTTGGCAAGGGGCTGGTATTGCAATGGTATGAACTGTGGAGCACACAACTATGCTAGCAAAACAAGTTGTTATAGATGTGGTGCATTGAAAAGTTCTTATTCTTGTGGATTTGGTGGAAACATGGAAGCCTCTGATTGCAATTACCCTCCAGGATGGAAAACTAGTGACTGGATTTGCACTAGGTAAATTCACATCATCATCATCACATATTTTGTAACTAAAGTTCAATCACAAATGCCACATAAGATTCCTTTTGCAACAAATAAGAACACATTCCAACCAATTCCAATCAATTCCCAAAAAAATATAAACTTGTATCAACCAATATAAACATGTATTAACAAATAAGAACACCTCAATGTCAGCACCACACCTCACAACAGAGTTAGGAGTTAGGAATTTATATCAGTATACAAGCAAACAATATCCAAGCAAAAAAAAATCAGATTCCAAGCAAAATAAAAACGGTACCGCTAGACTCAATATCAGTATCCAAGCAAAAAAAAAAATCAATATCACACCTCACAACAGATTTAGGAATTAAACTAACAGAGTTAGGGATTTTCAAGCTTTTACCTGTGAAATGAGATGTTAGGGACTTCAATGAGCTGTACATGAACAAAACGTGAGAACGAGTTAGGATTTGCAAATAAGTTAATAAACGTTCAGATACACAACAAATAATCATGAAAATGGAACAAATTAGAGAGAGCAAACGAGATAACAACAACGAATGGGAGTAAAACAGAGAAAAAAAGAACAAGAGAGATCGAATGAGAGAGAGAACACGAACGACAGAAGAACGAGAGAGAATGACAGAACCTGTGATTTGAAGTGGCGGTCAAGGGCGAACGGCGAACGACGTTGATTGAATGCGATGAACGGAAAGTTCCCCTTTACTGTGGAAGAAGGGTTTTTGTTTCTATCCCCTTTACTCTTACTTTTGTTTTGTTTTGTTTCCTTACTGAACTATTACTTACTCTAACAAATGCCTTCTAAGAATTAACTTTTTTTTTTTTAAAAAAAAAACAAAGTAATATACAAAACTATACTTTCAATTTACCCACGGATATTACATACGGATAATCAGTGGTAACAAAAAATACAATTAAATTTTGGCAACTTCAAGTTGAGTTTCTTTTTTTTAACTTTACTCACGGATTTTTTTTATTTTACCTACGGACAAACCGTGGAAACCAATTAAAAAAAATTAAATTACTTAATAACAAATTTACTCACGGTTTTTCTATAGATATTATATAATTTATCCACTAACTGACATCCGTAGGTAATTTTCCGTAGGTATATGAATCTTTTCTTGTAGTGAACGATTCTACGTAAATGTTATTGAATGCACTTCTACTTTGAAGATCATTAAAATAAAGAAGATAAAACAAATATTTATATGAAGGCATTGTCAATGAAAGTTTTTCCGCAAAAGATTGATTTTTGTCGTCTCATATATTATTATCTACCTTAGGGGCATACTAAATATATGTTGCGCTATTTTTACCGTCACCAAGGTTTTTTTTTCATTGGGTTTTCTAAAAAGGTTTTTAATGAGACATATATTATCAAAAGATGTTTACATTTTTTTCTTTGCTAGAGTTTTTTTCCAATGGGTTTTTATTTCTAGTATGGTTTTTAAGGATGCACTATTATCTCTTCTTATTTAATGAGACATATGTCTTGAATGGAGTTCCACAGAGGAGTGTTATCAATATTTTGTGGATGTCCATATTCTTAAGTTTTCCACCTTCACATAATTAAGTTCAATAACTCCCCATGAGTAAAATGTAATAATGATTGATATTAGTGTTATATTAATTGCACATTATGTAAGAACATTCATATACTTTTAGGTTATTGAATTTGTGTCCTATAAATAAGACTCTTTAACATTGTGAAATACACCTTGAAGAAAATAATATAATACTTTCATTCTTCTCTATGTTGTTCTATAATATATTTTTTTTTTATCATTTTAATTAATTTCATATGAGTATTATCTTTGTAACACCTCAAATTTAAAATTAATATATATTAATTTAAAATTTGGGGTATTACAAACATAATATATATATATAAAGAGAGACCGGATCCGCATTCATATGTAGACATGGTGTGCTACTAACTTTAAAGCTCTCGTCCCTGTAACCTCTAACATACTATGTACATCCCTTTTTTGTAAATTAAAAATCTCTATTAGCTTCCATTATTTTCTTTTAACCGTGAGCACTTTGTATTAATTTGATAAAAGAAATCAAAAGAAAAGAATGGAGAAATTAATTTACTTTGAGATGATTATAACCGATGGAAGAAAATTGGAATTCATTTGGTGATGATGTGAGAAACAATTTAGTGGTTGTATAGTCGTGTATGTCCCACAAAAGGAATTTAAAGATGCAAAAGAAAGGAAATTGTCATTTTCTATACTCTTGCCCAAAAATTGAATTGGACTTAAGTTTAATATTTTGTTGCCTTTACACCTCTTTGGTTACGGTTTTTAAAATTATTTGACTGTTACCAATTTAATTGCAATTGTGTGTATTAATATGGTTGAATCAATTAGAATTAATTAGCAGACTATATACATTGTGTGTATTAATATGGTTGAATCAATTAAAATTAATTAGCTGACTTTATACATATAACCTAACATCGTACGCATATATTTTTTTCTTTCTAAAAAGAGATGCGGTAAGTGTGAGGTTGCGGTATGTATTTTAATATACATGCTAAACTTACAAGGCATCTATATATACAATGCTATCTATATACATTACTAATCAAATATTTTGACAACTATCTAACTACAACACTATTTTAATAAGATTAACTTATAAATTAGCAATATACTTACGTTTTACCACTAGCCTACTAATTATAATCATCAAAATCTATCCCAATAAATTTCTTAAAACTAACAAAGGTGATTTCATATAAAGGTCAATGTAACTAATCTTAATACTAAGCCTAATACATAAATGTTAACTAAAATAAAAAATGGGTGTATATCAATTAATGTAAACTACTATAAAAAAATATAATATGTAATTCATATCGCCATTTAAATGAAAAGACAATTTATCACTATAGGTCACACACAAAAATAATAATAAATAGAATATAGGTCTTAATTATATAAATATAAATATTAGAGGATGCTATATAATTTTTATTAATTAAAGTGACACTAATGAACAATTCATAATTTTCTTCAAAGAAATTTGAATTCGGTGTTTTGAAGTTATAAGCCTAAACTCTTCCAAATGAGTTAGCACTTCTTAGATAAATACTTATAGCACATACAAGTGTAATTATAACAACATCCTTTTAAGGTTGGACAATGTTTATTATATTCAGAGTGTTCAAAATAATGGATACAATTTCCTATTATCCAAAATAAGAACATAAGAATGTTATATAGTAAAAGGAAGATAAATCAATCTTTGATGAGTAGAAAATGTTGAGATTTTGACTTCTTCAAATTTTTAGGGTTTAGATGTTTGACTTGAAAAAGTTGAACTTTTGTATTAGGGTGTTGACTTTGTCACATTGTTGATTTGATGCGTTGACTAGACATTCAAATGGCTTGCCATAATTATTAGACGTAGAATAATCAGAGCGGGCTTGTATTATCAGAGGTGTGCTGAAAGCGTGTTCATTAGAGTTAGAAACAACTTAACATATTCTTCATAGTCACAATGCTTTTTCCTTAATTAACCAATTCTCTTTGTTTGTTTATTAGAGGATTTGACTTTTACAAGAGTATTGACTATATTAAAGGCTTCATTGAGAGCTTTCTTATTTGTTCCTGACTGTCTTGACTCTTAGTTGACTTTAGTGATCAGAGGCATATGATTACTGTAGCGTTCTTTTCCTTTACGATCAGAGAATAATTATTGACTCATATTCTCTATCTTTAATATTTTTGACTCAGACTATAGATTATCAAATACTTGTTGCAAATGCTTCTTATTACTATATCATGACTTACTATATTAGTAAACATAATTACTTATTTATTAAGTGGTAATATTTTGTGTTAAAAAAATGGATAATATCTCTAACTCATTCATAATCTATGCTATCTTAAAAATAGATAGTCATTAAAATAATGTTTTATGTTCTAATTTAATCTCCACTCTTAGAAAATATAGTTACGAGATAATTGTTCTAATTATTTTTGTTATCATCAAAATATCAATAAGAGGATTATAGCTCAAACTATAACACTCCAAATTCTAATTAATATATAATAGTAATAGTATAATAAATTATATTATCGATGTATTTGTTGTGGTGTGATAATTTCCTACGCGTTTTTTTTATCTTAATAATTTATTTGAATTATTAATATTAAATATATTTATTTGTTTGATTTTAAGAAAACTAAAATAAAATAAAATTAAACCACACATTAAATTGTGTTACTAACACAATATCCTTTTAAGAGTAATAGCAATGTTACTAACCACACATTATATAAAAGTTCATTAGGCTTTGTTCTTAGAATTGGTATCCGCCTCCGCAAACAAAAACCTCATTCCTGTTACCTATATCATACTAACCCTTCTATATAAATGAATAGTGCCGCACCCATGAAACCAAACAATCTAGTCTCACTTTCAAAGAAATATTAGACTACATCTCTTAAAAAGAAAGGGGAGGAACACCAACACTTTTACTTAATTTTTTAAGGTGAATATATTTGAATACTTTTATAAAAGTTCAGCTCTATTATGTTGAAATTAAATTTTGTGAATTCAATTTGGTTGAGTAAATGAAATTCTCAATGGTGGGAGTATTTATTCTCCAGTAAAGTTATTTGTTGTGAGAATTTAAATATAACGAGTAGTAATAACATTGTATATTTATTAATATTAAAGAAACAAAATATTATTTGTAATTAATCTAAAGGTAATTTATTTTTTATGAAGGTTTGTATGTCTTAGAAATTTAACGTCAATGTAATATATCAATAATAGTCAATAAAAAATATAATAATATAAATAATATTTTCGACTTTATAAACTCAAAAATAAATAGTAAATTTACCTTATAAATACTTTATCTTTGTTAGCATATCATTTTCAGTCTCACCAGAAGCAATAAATAAATTAAGGTAGTCGACATATCGATCAAATAAATAATGTAACCTTAAACTTAAATATCAAAATATATACATGAAAAGTATATATAAAAGATATAAATATATATTTAATACGCGAGAAGATATATGTAATTAATATATTAATAAAATAATATAGACATGTTATATATAATTATTTGAAAAAAATTATAAATTTTACGTGGAACAAATATAATATTTGAGAAATATTGAAAAATTATGTCCCTTACGCTTTATGAATTTCAAAATTAGTCAAAATGTTCATCACATTTTTTATAAAAAAAACTAACATGATTAGTGGTAGATAAATATATTGAATAGTATATTATATAAATACATAAACTTGATAATTATGATGATCAATAAAAGAAAATATTTCGTACTGACCAGCCAAAAAGTTGGTATTATAATCACTCGAAAAAATCTTATCATGGTTGAAAATAAGATAAACATTGGATGAAACTTTAGAGGATAGATTATACTCATATTTTGTAGTACGGTACGACACACTGTTTGCTGCGACCGCAAAGTTAGTCATAAAATACACCACCCTCTTATAAATTTAGCTGCCAAATTTAATATTGGCATGCGATGCCGATGTTAGTTAGCATCAATTTAATGTTGGATTAGTGCATGCTAGTTCATAATTTTTTTGTTTTCTAAAATCATTAGCGTAGCGCCGGTTTGTGCGACGCTAAATTAAATATGACAAACACAACATACTTGTTTTATTTTATTCACCCTTTCTAATTTATAAAATTAAATATTTTACTTTCTTTTTTAAAGTAAAATTTCTTTATTTTCACTCACGGCGGTTATTTAGGTGTATATCTAATTATTTTTATCGCTAACTTTCACTCTCATCCATCCTTCTTGTTTTCCCACACTCAGAATAAAACCATCTCTTTTCGTCTCTGTCACTCACACTGCACAAAATTTTGAAGATTGCAACACACAACTTGTGACGGTTTCAAATCACTCATTTCTCTCAATCCCCAAATTTCTCAAATCCCTCTTTGACTGTGCTTAAAAACATGGTATGCTTCTTGTTTCTCAAATCCTTTGAATGATTTGGAAATAACTGAATATACTTACCAAAAAAAGATGATGGATATCTATGTGGTGGTTTATATATTCTATATTCTTAGTCATGGTATCATGCAAGTCGTTGTGCTCAACGAATATAGAGGTTAAACCTCCGGCGATTTGTAAAATGCCAAATTAATTGAAAGCATAATGATAGATATAATCTTTCTCAATATCTTAGATATCATATTTTGTCTTTGAAAAAGTGAAATTCATCATGATGCTAATATTCTGTTATGTAAGCACCATAATATATTGAACTTACTTTCAGAAGCACAAAGAAGTGAAATATCACACTCCTCTCTTATTATTTTATTTCCAGTGATATTTAATTACATGTACCCAATTAGACACTTAATTTGCACTAACATAACTAAAAGAAATAACTTCCTTCAAATCAAGCCAACCACATGTGCTTCCATCTTCTTCTCACTATGTTCAGTTTCAATCGGATTATAGAACCAACAACAAAATATTATACCACGATTTTTGTTTTAAAACCAAGAAACAGAGTCCAAGACAGGATATGGGTCTAATATGCACAACTCAATCATGACAAACAAAAAAAAAATTAAAACCTACACTCTTTTAATAACTTATTTTTGTTTGTCATTTATATTTTGTGGCTCTGTTTGCAATATTATATGTGAGCCTAATGAAATATTACGAGCCAGATCATGATTCAAAGAACAATATGAAATTTTATTTTTTTAACAAGCGTACAATATTTCTTTTCACCAAAGAATACAATTTATTCAATAATAATATAAAATAATAAATTTACAATTACAATATAAATGAAATTTATACAATATAAATTTGCACCCTCGCCTTTTTCTGCTCGTTCATCAAAAATAATAATTGGGCTCCTTACTTGAAAATTTCCATCATCCCAAACTAAAGAAGCCGAGTTAATAGACTTCTTTAGTTTTCCTTCTATGGTGAGAACATATGTTTTCTTTTCCCCCAGTGAAGTGAAGGACAAAACACTGGGGTTCACTGAAACAGTGAGTCCTTTAGGTACTGTCACAATTGCTCTATATATCGACATCGGTAATCCGACATTTGTAACAGTCCTTTTAAAGCTTCCACTTAAACGATGTTTGGGGCGCGGAGCTTTGAGAGCAAAGGATGGATAATTCAAATCCCTTGCTGATGCAGTGTCGAAGCAAATAATGTCATCCTCTGTGATTAGCTGTAAAACTGATTGGCTGTAGCCTAGTCCACATAAAAAGGTTATGTAGTCTATTTCTGTGGCATCATATACCAAGTCGGGATTCACAGCCTTAACAGGGTCAATTTGGCCTGCTCCGTAAGCAAATTCTGCATCTTGATTATAAGTGGGACTCATCTGCTTTGCTGCAACACAAGTCATACACAATGTTTTTTTTATTTTATATTAGCTTAAGATATACTAAGTAAACTATATTGACCTCAAAGTAGTAGAAAATTTTGAAAAATCCTTCAAAAATCTTCTTAATCTACAATTGTCAGTATCACTTGTACCAAACTATGTACTTTATTATTTATTTATAACTTTAAAGATAAATTAATTTTAAATTTATTAACTTTAAGTTTTATCTAATTTTTTTTTATTGTTTATAATTTTTTTAGTTGACAAAATGAGTTCAGTACTATACACTACTAATATTGACAATAAAAATTGACAACACAAACATAAAAGTTTGAATGTATTAAAAATTTAAAATAAAGTGAAGTATAAATGTATTTATTTTTCAAGAGAATACATATTTTAATATAAAAGGAAAGAGAAGTGTAATTTAAACTCCTCACCTGTTTATAATAAAGACTCAACTTTGTAAAAGACAACTATTTTCAAATATTAATTAAACTAAGGAGGGGATAAGTTTAGTTTTCTTAATGCATGCACATTTTGATTGAGGTGTGAAACTACTCATTTCAATTACCTGTTGTCATTAGAGCTGAACGGATAACAGCAGGTGACCATGTAGGATGAAAAGATTTGATGTATCCTGCTGCACCAGAAACATGTGGACAAGACATTGATGTTCCTGACATGATATTGAACTCTAATGTTCTGTTGTCACCAAAATATTCAGAAATTGGGGAAAGTAGAGACCAACTAGCTATAATATCTACTCCTGGAGCAGTTAAATCAGGCTGCAATATTAAACAAAAAAATGTTAACAAGAAATTAACATGATAGAGATGTATGTAATTTATTAATTCACATGAAAGATACCTTGAGAATCTCAAGTGTAACATTGTTTGGACCCCTTCCTGAGAAAGAGGGCACCTCGGGTGCCAAAGTATCTCTTAACTCATTCGTCTTGAAAATGGTTGCCGTTGGAGTCCTGCAAAAAGATTTATACAATAAAAACTAGATGAGTATGGTTCTGTAAATTATTGTTAGTGAATAAGGAACTTTGATTTAATACCTTTTAGAATGTATGTATTTGCGTATTTTGGTGGCATCGTTGGTGTGAAGATAACACGCAGGCAAAGGAAAACTGTATGCGACATTTATATATTTTGTCCCCTGTATCAAGAGGCCAGCAGCGCCTACTCTAAATGCCTCTGAGGCCCCTTCATTTCCTTCGCATAAAACAATTTTTCCTTTCACCAATTTTTCATCCAACGAATTGATGGGGCAATTCCTGTAATTTTAGAACAATTTCATTAACAAATTACATATTTTTGAGAATATTCTGCAATTCAATTTTGTAGCATAATTGAATATGTTAAATGTTATTGAGTTAAATTTATTGAATTCCCCCCATAAAAGTATGTCATTTTAGTGCCAATCCTTTTTCATATATATATATATATATAGTTGACAAATTTTCACCTTCATTTGTTTGTCATAATTGTAATTTTTTACATTGTTTTTTAATTTAAAGATATGAAGGCAAAATATACCTAGATGAATCTCCATCGAAGCCTGCTTCCTTATTCGGTGCATCTCTGGAATAGATAAGAGGATACAATTCTCCCTTTAGATCAAAATTATTCAAAGAGGTACCCTGTACATGAACCAAAGATATTGTCATTCTCATCACTGTTATGATATATAAAAATGATTAATCTTCTAATTAAATATTCATATCATCAACTTCCAAACCAAATTATTTTTGCTTAGATTTAAGAAACAAAGACTACTGTGTAACTTATTCCATTGAATTAAAATATATATCATGAAAAAATGATTGTCTATCATAGAATAAAAATAGTGATTTACCTCAAAAAATTTGTTATTCCCTAATTTGACTTGGGTAACAAATTTTCTATCCAAAGTGCTTGCAGCCACAGAAATTGCCCAAGGTGCGACATTCATTACTGATGCATGATTTGGACCCGAATTCCCAGCCGCACATACAGTTAGTATTCCATTTTTCATTGCATGGAATGCACCAATGGATAATGCATCGCTGAAATGAGTATCGGCAGTTATTTTTCGTCCAAGCGAGAACGAAATTATGTCGACTCCATCAGCAATGGCATCATCAAATGCGGCGAGAATGTCCATGTCATCGCATCCATCAGACCAACACACTTTATAAACGGCAATTCGTGCTGATGAAGCTCCACCTCTTGCCGTTCCTCCGCCAAAGCCTAACATATTGGCCATGCTCACTGGATTTCCAGCCGCTATTGAAGCTGTATGGGTCCCATGCCCATTTGAGTCTCTTGGAGATGCAATATTCTTTTTGGTGAAGTCTTCTCCACGATAGCTTTTATAATATTTAGCTCCAATTATTTTACTACAAACAGTGTTATATACTATTAATTAGCATTTTAACATAAGTTATAGATATATAAATTTTTTACTGTCCAGATTACTAGTGGTCACAATATTGATGATGTAAAATATGAGTTATTAGATCTCATTCAACAACTAATATCCATTTACTATGGTGATTAATTTTTTTTGCAACTTTAGGAAAATTGACTATGAATTTATAGCATATTACTTGTTGCAGTTGAAATCAAAAGCTTGGCAGGTTCCCTTCCATTTGCTAGGAGGTGAGCTCAATCCTATATCATTGAAACTCTGAGACTCCGGCCAAATCCCATGATCGATTACTCCAATAATAATGTCACTCTCTGGTTGTGCTCTCTCCACATTTATTGGAAAACCAATAAAGTCCCAAGATTTTGTTGTGAGGACTTGTTTTTTTTCATTGGGAAAGACAGATACAACCCCTTCATGCACTGCATTACCAATTTTAATGGTTAACAAATATACAAATATTTAAGTAGAAAAGATAGGTCATTTTTCAATTAAAAAAATATAATTTCTTTATTACCAGCCATTTTATTAGCTTCTTCCTCTGTTAAATCTGCCACAAAGCCACTAAAACTACGTTTATAGTGCTTGAGTATAGACTTTGATTCTTGTTTGCTGAAATTGTGAATAGAAAAAACTGGTAAGTAATTAAGTCAAGTATACAATTTATATTTTTGTTTTTTATTAAAGCAGTAAATTTTTCAAATATTTGCTATGACCTGCTTGACAAATATACAAATATTTAAGTAGAAAAGATAGGTCATTTTTCAATTAAAAAAATATAATTTCTTTATTACCAGCCATTTTATTAGCTTCTTCCTCTGTTAAGTCTGCCACAAAGCCACTAAAACTACGTTTATAGTGCTTGAGTATAGACTTTGATTCTTGTTTGCTGAAATTGTGAATAGAAAAAACTGGTAAGTAATTAAGTCAAGTATACAATTTATATTTTTGTTTTTTATTAAAGCAGTAAATTTTTCAAATATTTGCTATGACCTGCTTGCAACTTCCTTTAACATGTTTTGATGACGGGCCAATGATGAAACTTCATCGTCCATAGTCTTGCCGGTGTAGACAATGTAAGTCTACATTTAAAACAAACATTTATCATAAATAAGAACATAAGTAAAATATGAACCATAACATTTGATAAAGAGAGATGAAGAATATTATTTGCCTTTAGGTCATCTTTGGATGTTCCGTGACATTGTAGCAATAGTGAAGTAATGTTAACAAGGAGAAGCAAAAGATACACAAAAGATGTCCCTTCCATTTTCAAGCTAATAATGACACCACAAAATTATTAGTTAGTAGTACAAAAAAGTTGGACTATCAAAATGGTATAATCTATGCACGCAAGAAAAAATGTGTAAATAAATCAAATGGATTCTGTTTTGTTTTTTAAATAAAATAAATAAATAATAATAGCAACAAATAACTAAACTTAAATAAAAGGCAAAAGAAACAGCAAGGCTAAACTCTCGTAACAGTATTCAAAACTATTTTTGTTTTTAAAAATCTACCAATGAAAAAAATGTTTTGATCTGCTTCATATAAACGGCTTTTTAAAAGACTAAAACTATTCTCACATTTATTGTTTTTAAAACTAACAAATGAAAACAATAAAAGATATTAGTGACATACATGTAAATAAGTGAGCACAAACATTAGTTTTTTCTTATATATACAAAATTTATTCTTCATATCAGAAGTTCATCATTGAAATATTGGGTTCATAGTGGAGGAAAAAAAGTATATATTTTTTATGAGTAACTGGTGTGTATATATAGTATATAGCATTAATACCAAGTAATAGAAGAATGTGATCAAGGATCTTGTTAGTGCAACAACAAGTGATAAGGATTATCAAATATCTGAAAATAAAGAATGTTATTAGTAAATAACAACAAGAAATAAAAGACTATTGAAAGCTTAGTGAGTAAAGCCTATCAGCTAGGAAGGATGTTATAAGATTTTATATTGACTTTGATGTTTTTATGTGTCGAAAATGAATGTAAATTGAACTTTCAATGTACATCATCTGCTAACAAGTTAGAGATTTTAAATATATATTATTATACAAATAAATTATTTAAAAATGAAGAGCATAAATTAAGAAATTCTCACAGATTTAAAGTATGAGAAAAAAAACTTAAAATTTTCATTAAATGAAAAACATCTCCTTTGCGTGCATGTGTGAAAATAATTTAACGTTTGGGTGTTAATTTTATCTTTTTAATTGAACATAATATAAAATATCTAAGAGCTAGAAATGAAAAACAAAAGTAGTTGGAGTATGAAACTTATATAAAGAATAGTATATAAGTAATGTATGTGCTGATAATATATATATATATATATATATATATATATATATATAATAATTAATAATATTAGCATAATTGTTTAAAAATAATGATAGTAATAACTATTATGGTTGATTGAAAGTCAACTATATATGTGTTTCCTCCTCTATCTGTCAAATAAAAAGAAATGAATGAGTGTTGATGATATATTAAAACTACAAAATACACACAAATTATATAGCATAGTTGAGCGAAAGATTTTTATATGTAACAAGAGGTTTTTAGTGTAGATGGAACCAGAAGAGATGGATATGTCATGGACTTTTTTAGGATAGTGGTGGAGTGTTTGGTCTTAATATAAATGAAAATATTTTTTGAGACTTGTAGATTGATGGAGTAGATGGAAGGTTATATAAATATGAAGGAAGAAGTATGTAGGTATATCTATAGAAAAATGATATATAGAGCAAATTAAGCATATGTATATGATATAGAGGAAGAAGGTGAGTGAGCTATTACTATCAATATGATGCATACGAAATGAAGTTTAGAGAAGTGGAAAGGTTACAGAAATATGGAGGAAGAAGTGTGTAGGTATATCGTAAGAAAAGTGAAGTATATGATAAAGGAAGAAGGGGAGTTGTGATAATTGTGATAATTGTGAAGTGAAGTTTATGTATTTATAGAGTAAGAAGATGCATCCAAGTGAGAGGGTGTTTTCATTGCTTTGGTATTAAGTGAGAAGTTAGAATCTAATTATCTACCCGTGCTTTTACAATTAGTGCTTTCATTTGCTTTAGCATTGTCATCATCATCCATGTATGAAATGAATCCAACTTTTACTTCATTTAGTTTTGTATCTTGATTATTGTGGTATTAAGAAATGGTTGAAGCTCCATCTCTTAACAATGGCAATATTAAGAGACTTTTTGTATGAGATGCTGTTGTACATTTCAAAGCAATGCATATAAGTTAGTGAGTGACACGACCACCATTAATGAATGCTTTTGCTTAAAGTGCCTTTCTCCTCCCTTGCATGAGATCAAAGTGTGTGAGTTCAATATTTGCTATTATAAGGTTAGGAATCTTGTCCTTTTAAATGCATGTTAGCTTTTTGAAATGCATGTTGGTCTGATGCATGCATGCATCTCTAGCTTTTCATACTTCCATGCAAACCAACATAGGGTGGGGTGGGGGACTAGAAAAATTAATCGACCTATAATAAATTCCAAAATATTGTGGGACACTTATCTAACTTTGAAGATAATTAATAGGCCACTTTTCCAAAATATTTAGTTATTTAAATCTCAGTATAAGTTTCTCCGTTAGAGCTATCTTACTATTATTAATTAGTTTATAAATTATTTTCCCCATTACATAATTGAGCATTGACTTATTTGCTCACTTGATATGTGAAAGTAAGCCTTCTAATTTGAGAACTTGTGTTAAAGTTAATAATACTTTATTTCTTTACCGTGAATCATAAAAGTAAAATAGTTAGTACATTGATACTTTAACTTTTCTATATATTTGCTATGTTGTAAATTTGTATTTGAGAGTTGGTTAATTAATTAATAATATTTAAACTGTTATTTATGAGTTAAGAGTTAAATTTTTTTTTTTTTGTGTTAAAGATAAAAACTTAATTTTATAACTTGAAAGAATAAAATTTAAATATCTTTAAAACAATTATAAAATATAATAATTATTAGTACCACTTTAATTAATCATATTTTTGAAAAATAATAACATTCCATTAATTTTTTCTACCTCTTTCCTATGTCTTTATCAATTTCATTTCTTTGATAAAATCCTTGTTAATTAGTTGTATACTGCTTTATATTCTTATTGTGGCTCATAGACTATTAGACACGTGTCTAATACAATGTAAAATAATGTAAGTTTTGTAAATTTTAAAGGTTAATCTAATGAACAATATATTTACACATTTTGATTCATATGAGTAAACTTCAACTCATCATTGATCCTGAGTCATGGAAACCGAATTCAACCACGTTTCTTTTAATTTTAATATTACATTACTACTTTTTCAGAGTACCATTGAATTAATTAATATTAATATATTAATTTATTAGTATATTATTATAAGTAATTGTATATAGTACTACTCTATATCAAGGTATAAGAAAAAATGAATTAAATAAATTTAATGTATTTGGTTTACATTTCTATGTTATTTGACTTATTTATGCTTATATTTTAAATCAAATATATTCAACTTGTTATATTTTCAGTTTCCACCTCAAGCATATTACTTAAATAATATTAATATGTCTAGTTATTTTGATAGAAGATACGGGATATGTAAATAATATTTTAGGTTCTTTTTATTACTTAGAAAAAGATATTTTTATTGATAATAAATAGTAGATATTATTAATAAATAGTCGACATATTGACCAAATAATGTAACTTTAAATATAAATATCAAAATATATACACGAAAAATATAGACATATATATATAATATATAATCAAAATAGTATCTATGATATATATATATATCTATATATATATATTTCTAAATATTCAGATACAGCACGTCGTCTTTGTGTATTTGTATAGGAAGTACAAAGAAGAAGATAGAAAGATATTCAAGTTGTTCATTGCTTTGCTATAAGTGTGAGAATCTTATTATCTCCACTTCCATCCAACTCATCGCATGCTTTTTGAATTAGTGGTTTTTATCTCTGCTGTAAATTTGCTTTAACATTCATTGTCATCATCCATGTATCAAACTATCTTTTACTTCATTTGGTAATATATCTTAATTACTGGCACAATGAATTAGTTGAAGCTCAATCTCTCAACAATGGCAATAAGAGACTTTTTGTATTGTTAGTGAGTGCACTACGCGAAAAAACGGCTTTTACAGCGCTATTTTTAAGCCATTTACAGCGCTTTTTCAAAAAAATAAGCGCTGTGGAAACGAGCGCTGTAAATGATACAACAGCGCTTTTATAAAAGCGCTATAAAACATGTAAATACAACGCGCGCTTGTTATGCACATTTTACAGCGCTTCTTCACAACAAGCGCTGTAATATGCACCCCGTCATATGAGTTATGGGTGTGCATATTACAGCGCTTTCTCACAAAAGCGCTGTAATATGCCCACCCATAATTTCATATATGGGCGTACATATTACAGCGCTTTCTCGAAAAAGCGCTGTAATATGCACCCCGTCATATGAGTTATGGGTGTACATATTACAGCGCTTTCTCGAAAAAGCGCTGTAATATGCCCACCCATAATTTCATATATGGGTGTGCATATTACAGCGCTTTCTCGAAAAAGCGCTGTAATATGCCCACCCATAATTTCATATTATGGGTCTGCATTTTACAGCGCTTTTCTTGTACATATTACAGCGCTTTCTCACGAAAGCGCTGTAGAAGGTGCACCATTAAAGCGCTTTAGAACAACATTTTACAGCGCTTTTTAAAAAAAGCGCTGTAAAATGTGTTTTTTTTTTTTTTTTAGAAAAGGAATATTGTACAATACTTCGGGAGAAGTATTGCACAATATTCCGATCCCCGCGGGCCATGTCAAAGTATCGCCTACGGTTGCTTTCGAACCAACTGCACCGTTGCCCATACCGGACAACGATGGAGATATGAAGTTCTTAAGCGACGCTATTGGCAGTTACGTGGCATGGCCCACACACCTTGTTGCCCTCGAAAAAAAGATTCCCAAGGACAAATCAGTTACATCTCCCGAAAAGGTTTGTCACATTTATTGCCTAAGGTTTTTTATTTTTTCAGATTCAATAAACTAACATTTTACCTCATTTTTGTAGGTCCAAATAAATAAACCACCCCTACAGCCAAAAAAAGGCAGCAGACCTCAAAAATTGGAGGTTAATAGGGCTGCCAAACTACAAAGGCTGGAGGGTAATAAAGCTGCAAAACTTGCAGCAACAAAAAATCTGGATCGGGGAAAATCGGTCGCTGCTGCTGCTGCTCCTAATAAAAGTCAGCCACGCCTTGGTAAATACGGGGCGTGTCTTGACATCCAAATAAAAAGGAACATGGGCAGCAGCAACGATTCGCCCATTGTACAAATGAATCAAGACATCTTTGGAGATGAGTATATTGAGTACCTCGAAAAGGAGCAAATGTACGATCTTCTCGAACATAAGGAGCTGAGTGTTACTGTAATCAGCTTGTACATAAGGTAAAAAATACTTTTAATTGCATTTATTTGTAATTAATTAAATGTATTGGTAATTAATCTAGTTTAAAATTTTCATTGAAGGTTTTTGTACGAGAAGGTCGTGTGCACGAGGAAACTGTCAAATAAATACTCATTCTTGTCTCCGCATAAGATGTCGATGTTCAAACTCGATCCAGACAATGTAAAACACTACATTGTAGATATGTTTTTAAGAAATAAAGAAAGTGATAAATTGTTCTTGGCACCATATAATTCAGGGTACGTAATTTTATCTTTTTTAATTGATGAGAATTTAATTTATTAGTTGTCTATAAACAAAATTGCTTAACCAATTTTTTGTTGTTGTAGGGCACATTGGGTGCTATTTGCAATCAATGCGGTCTCTGAAGTGATATACTATTTGGATCCCGTGCACGGCGATTACACCAATCACCCCGGAATAAAGAATATGCTCGACACGTAAGTAATATTCATTTATTTCTTACATATATATATTTATATATATATATATATAAATATATATATGTAAGAAATAAATGAATATTACTTACGTGTCGAGCATATTCTTTATTCCGGGGTGATTGGTGTAATCGCCGTGCACGGGATCCAAATAGTATATCACTTCAGAGACCGCATTGATTGCAAATAGCACCCAATGTGCCCTACAACAACAAAAAATTGGTTAAGCAATTTTGTTTATAGACAACTAATAAATTAAATTCTCATCAATTAAAAAAGATAAAATTACGTACCCTGAATTATATGGTGCCAAGAACAATTTATCACTTTCTTTATTTCTTAAAAACATATCTACAATGTAGTGTTTTACATTGTCTGGATCGAGTTTGAACATCGACATCTTATGCGGAGACAAGAATGAGTATTTATTTGACAGTTTCCTCGTGCACACGACCTTCTCGTACAAAAACCTTCAATGAAAATTTTAAACTAGATTAATTACCAATACATTTAATTAATTACAAATAAATGCAATTAAAAGTATTTTTTACCTTATGTACAAGCTGATTACAGTAACACTCAGCTCCTTATGTTCGAGAAGATCGTACATTTGCTCCTTTTCGAGGTATTCAATATACTCATCTCCAAAGATGTCTTGATTCATTTGTACAATGGGCGAATCGTTGCTGCTGCCCATGTTCCTTTTTATTTGGATGTCAAGACACGCCCCGTATTTACCAAGGCGTGGCTGACTTTTATTAGGAGCAGCAGCAGCAGCGACCGATTTTCCCCGATCCAGATTTTTTGTTGCTGCAAGTTTTGCAGCTTTATTACCCTCCAGCCTTTGTAGTTTGGCAGCCCTATTAACCTCCAATTTTTGAGGTCTGCTGCCTTTTTTTGGCTGTAGGGGTGGTTTATTTATTTGGACCTACAAAAATGAGGTAAAATGTTAGTTTATTGAATCTGAAAAAATAAAAAACCTTAGGCAATAAATGTGACAAACCTTTTCGGGAGATGTAACTGATTTGTCCTTGGGAATCTTTTTTTCGAGGGCAACAAGGTGTGTGGGCCATGCCACGTAACTGCCAATAGCGTCGCTTAAGAACTTCATATCTCCATCGTTGTCCGGTATGGGCAACGGTGCAGTTGGTTCGAAAGCAACCGTAGGCGATACTTTGACATGGCCCGCGGGGATCGGAATATTGTGCAATACTTCTCCCGAAGTATTGTGCAATATTCCTTTTCCCACCTTCCGTTGAGTCGGCGAGGACAAGTATAGGACACATGTAGTGACACCCTACATCAATAGTTAAAACATAAGTACAGTTAATATATAAGTTTGTTTAATACATAAGTAATTACATAAGCAAGTAAGTAGTAAGTAATTAATTACCTCGGGAATACTCTTCAAACCGACGTTGCAACTCCCGGTTTCACTCTCCATTTGTATTTCAGGTTGGAGCTGAACCGGAAGTTGCTTGTCTTTATTCGTATTCACCAAGAGTGCCACTTGCTCCGATAAGATTCTGAGCTTCTCTAATACTTCCTCGTTGGAAGGTTTTTGGCGCTTCTCTTGAGGAAAAAAGCTTTTGGGAGTTACGCCAAATCCTTTCCCCCTCACTCGACCGGAATACTCAGGGACATTAAACACTTTCCCAAGAATGTCCCTGCACGTATCCTTGTTGCCCTCTTGAGTTTCAGAACTTTGTTCAATAGTTTCCTAAAATACATGTAACATTAAAAAGATAAGTTCAATAGCATTTTTAAAATACAATATTAAAAAATATTAAAGTGATAATATACTTACACAAAGTTCTACAACTTTCTTGACATTTTCATTATCAACCACTCCTTCTTTGTTAACACGCGCTTCCTTCCATAAGATATGACGACCCAAGGGTTGATCGGCTTGGGTGTCTTTTCTCTATTCGTTAAAATCATAAACAAAATAATACAAATTAGTTACACACTATAGTTTATAATACAAATTACAAGTGATGTTTAATTACTTACAATTTTTTGTTCAAGGCGTGCATATCCCATACGTGATTTCTTGTATGGGTGTTTTGGGTTGCTTGCCCGTTCGCGATTTGCCTTACTAATATTCTATATAAAAAAAAAATAGCAATTGTGTAAAAATTTAAAATACGCTACGAATATGAATAATAAAACACAAATGCTAATAAATTAATCACTTACGACAAACGCCGGGTCAGAACGTTTGGAAACAAATGCACTCCATTCATCCTTTGATATATAATGTTGATATATCTTTGGAGGTTCAGCATTTGTGTTTCCTTCTCTATCTTTTAGATAGAAATTTGAGAGATGGGATCTAAATCCACGATGGATTTTCCCAGCAACTCTCAAAACATATGACTTTCGTTCCTCATCAAGAACAAAAGTGGTCTGCAATGAAAACAATTATAAGTAATGTATTTTACAGAAAAAAAATTATAAATGACAAAAGAGTAGATCAAAATATTTACTTGAATGTCATTCCAGATGATATCTTTGGCATCCTTCAACGCCTTATCTCTCCAGTTGTCTATTGTTATTGGGACATTTTGACGAACAACAGCCCCAATGTAGCTTACAAACATGGAGCTGTTGGGGTCAACTGGCTGACCACTCTCGTTCCAGCCAACCTAATAAACTCATATAGTAAGTACATGCCCTAAACCCTAAAAAAAGATAAAAAAACACACAGCAAACAGAGTATATATAGTATACCTCAAATTTAATGCCACTGCTCCGTGCTTTAATCACCCTTTGCATGATAGTTGCACCACGTTTGACTTCTTTTTCGTAAGTCTTAGAGGTGCCAACTTCTTCATTTTGAACTTCTAAATCTTTGTTTGTATCCATTTAACTACAACAAGTTCAACATGCACTTTAGTATAACATCAACAAGCTCAACATGGATCATGCATTATTATAAACAAACTCAACATGTATCAGTATATCTTAAAAAAGCTCAACATGCATTCTAATGATTACAAAAATTTAATAACATCAATACCTGAATAATGATGGTTCGAAGAAAGACGAAATGCAAAGAAAAGAGGGTTTGCAGAAAGTTCACAGAAATATGGTTCACAGAAATACGGTTTGAAGAAATACGTAATGAGGGTTACGTATTTCAATGAAAATATATTGTGTGAAATGGGAGAGATGATCTTGGATGGAAATAAGGTTCGAAATGAAGGAGATGATCGTGGAAATAAGGTTCGTAAAGGACGGGATGATAGGGTTTGCAAAAGAAGAGAAGAAATGAAGGTTGAGATGAAGGTTACGTAATGAAGAGGAAACTGAAGAGGTAACTGTTATATATACGTAACACTTTTACAGCGCTTTTTATAAGCCTTTTACAGCGCTTATTTTGTAAAGCGCTCTAAAAGGCTTCTTTAGTTAAATTTTTAAAAGGCTCTTTTACAGCGCTTTTTTCAAATAAGCGCTGTAAAAGACCTCCGTGTGTTATTATGTTATTTGAATGCCTTTTACAGCGCTTTTTTCAAATAAGCGCTGTAAAAGACCTCCGTGTGTTATTATGTTATTTGAATGCCTTTTACAGCGCTTTTTTCAAATAAGCGCTGTAAAAGACCTCCGTGTGTTATTATGTTATATGAATGCCTTTTACAGCGCTTTCACACATAAGCGCTCTAAAAGGCTTCTTTAGTTAAATTTTTAAAAGGCTCTTTTACAGCGCTTTTTTCAAATAAGCGCTGTAAAAGACCTCCGTGTGTTATTATGTTATATGAATGCCTTTTACAGCGCTTTCACACATAAGCGCTCTAAAAGGCTTCTTTAGTTAAATTTTTAAAAGGCTCTTTTACAGCGCTTTTTTCAAATAAGCGCTGTAAAAGACCTCCGTGTGTTATTATGTTATTTGAATGCCTTTTACAGCGCTTTTACACATAAGCGCTCTAAAATGTCTCTTTATGTTAATTTTAAGAGGCTCTTTTACAGCGCTTTTCCCAAATAAGCGCTGTAAAAGACCTCCGTGTGTTATTATGTTATATGAATGTTTTTTAAAGCCTTTTACAGCGCTTTTCCACATAAGCGCTCTAAAATGTCTCTTTATGTTAATTTTAAAAGGCTCTTTTACAGCGCTTTTTCCAAATAAGCGCTGTAAAAGGCCTTATTGTTTTTGTGTTTTGTTATGTTATGTTATTTTTTAAACAAGCTCAACATGCATGCAAAACCCACATAGTAGTAACTGGTCACCACAAAAATCCCTTCCTCTTCACCAAACTCTTCTCCTTTTATGCATCTTCTTCACAAACATCAAAGCTTACTCTTTCACAATTCAATCTCCACCTCAACACCCTTTTTATCTCTTTACATTCTCTTTCCTTCTTAAATCGAAACTTAATTGGTATTCAGGATCATTGCCATGTTGCGAAAAATGGGTTTGTGTCTGGTGTTTTTGGGGATTCCCATGATGCGTACAAGGTGTTTGAAGAAATGGGTTTGTGTCTGATGTTTTTTGGATTCCCATGATGCGTACAAGGTGTTTGAAGAAATGGGTTTGTGTCTGATGTTTTTTGGATTCCCATGATGCGTACAAGGTGTTTGAAGAAATTAGGTGTCTGATGAATATTATTTTTAAAGCTTTTTTACAGCGCTTTGTCAAATAAGCGCTGTAAAATGTCTTTTTTACTCACTTTCAAAAGAGTCGTTTACAGCGCTTTGTGTGAAAAGCGCTGTAAAAGGTATAAAACACTCATTATTTTATTTTTAAAAGGATCTTTTACAGCGCTTTTTAAGATAAGCGCTGTAAAATGTCTCTTTATTTTATTTTTGTGTTTGGTTTATTTGGGTTGGGATGACATTAAAAACATTTTTATCATTGTTTATTGGATTAAAAATATTGTTATCATTGTCTTTATCACAATACTTTAGGAGATGATGAATTATTAGAAATGAGTATTCTGAAGAATCTATATATATATATGCACTGAGCAAAAGAGAATCTCTCTATTCAGTTCAGTTCAGTTCATGTAAATTACTAATTTATATTCAGTTCAGTTCATGTAAATCAAGCTAAATATAAAACACTCATTGTTACATGAACTTGGTATAAAACACTCAAATCAAGCTAAATATAAGCAGAAAATAAATTAATCAGAAAATAAATTAATCAGAACTTAGTATAAAACACTCAATTCAGATTACATGCATATTTACAATAACACAGTTCAGATTACATGCATAGCTTATATAAAACAATTAAACATATATATACATTAAGATGCCCTTCTTCTTTTCCTGGTGACATTCACATTTGTTTGTCCATTTACAATACGAAACGATGGATTAATCCAAATTCCCTCATCATGATCATCTCTAAGATATAAACCATCATCAGTTGAATCAATTTCATGTGGTTGTTGTGATGTTGCAAATAAAAGATCATTACCAACATCTTCATCATTATTGTTATCATCACTTATTTTATTGGTCGATAGGACAACAGACCATTTATCATTAGAAGGATCAGTGACATAAAACACTTGTTGAGCTTGCGACGCTAAAATAAAAGGCTCGTCTTTGTATCCCACCCTATTAAAATCGACAAGCAAGAATCCTGACTCATCAATCCGAACGCCATTATTATTATCGACCCACTTGCAACCAAATATGGGAACACGAAACATTGTGTAGTCTAACTCCCATATGCGCTCGATAACCCCAAAATATGATAGATTTGCATATATTGGGTTTTTGTCTTTTGCACTTGAGACATGCATCGCTTCAGCTACGAGAGTGACTCCACTATTTTGCATAGTGGTCTGATCATCTTGTTCTTTGGTATAAAATGTGTAGCCGTTAATAACATAACCAGTGTAAGAAAAGACATGTAAGCTCGGACCATTTGCTAGCCACCTCAATCTATTTGAAATTGATCCGGGGTCTATATCAAATTTTGACATTATGTGATTTTTTAACCATGTTACAAAACTTCGATTGTGCTCTCGAGTTATCCAATTTTGATTCCTATTCATGTTCAAACGAGATAACTGATCAATGTGTATTGTAACATACGGTTGAACCTCATCATCATTGTGCAGAACATACAATTGTGCCTGCTCCCATTCTGTCCTTGATATAGTCAGTAGTCTCCTTCCAGTTATCCCTTCTCCTGATAGTCTTCCCGAATGACGAGACATGGGAAGCCCTATGGATTCAACATTGGACAGATATTCAGTACAAAATTCAGCAGCCTCTTCAACAATGTATCGTTCAGCAATACAACCTTCTGGTCGACTTCTACTTTTTACGTACCCTTTTAATATTTTCATATATCGTTCTATCGGATACATCCATCTCATATAAGCTGGCCCACAAAGTTGTGTCTCCTTAACCAGATGAACAGTAAGGTGAACCATTATATCAAAAAACGATGGTGGGAAATACATTTCAAGCTCACACAAAGTAACAACAATTTCCCTCTGCAATGTCGGTAATTTCTGAGGGTCGATCACTTTACTACAAATTTCCCTGAAGAAGAAACATAATCTAGTTAAGGCTAGTCGAACTTTTTCAGGTAAAATGGAACGTATACCTATTGGTAGCAAATGCTCCATTATAATATGACAATCATGGGTCTTCAAACCTTTTAACTTGAGGTCTTTCATACAAACCAAATTTTTAATGTTCGAAGAGTATCCTTCTGGAACTTTAACTTCGTGTAGAAATTTACATAAAACAATTTTTTCCTTTCTAGATAGAGTATGAGCGGCTGGAGGTAGATATGTGCGATTTCCTTTCTTTACTGGAGCCAGTTCATTTCTTATTCCCATATCGACCAAGTCCAATCTTGCATTGACGCCATCTTTAGACTTTCCTGGAACATTGAGTAACGTACCAATAACACTTTCAAATACATTTTTTTCAATATGCATCACATCGAGGAAATGTCTTACATACAATGACTTCCAATATGGCAATTCAAAGAAAATTGACTTTTTCTTCCACCCAGTTTTCACCAGCTCTCCCGCAAAAGGTTTGCCAAATTTATTGGTCAAACCTTGTACTTTTTCAAGTATTTGATATCCAGTCGGTGCTAAAGGAGCTTTACCTTCCTCTGATTTTCCATTGAATGCATTTCTCCACCCACGATACTGATGACTATAAGGTAAAAATCTACGATGTCCAAGAAACACATTCTTCTTACAATGTTTCAACCGCATCCAATTTGTACTCTCTTCACATATAGGACATGCACACTGACCTTTAATGCTATATCCTGATAAATTACCATATGCTGGAAAATCATTAATTGTGCTGAACAACATAGCCCTCAAATTGAAACACTTTTTCCTATACCCATCATAAACTTCCACACTTGTCTCCCACATACTTTTTAAATCTTCGATTAGAGGAGTCAAGTATACGTCGATATCATTCCCCGGTTGTTTGGGTCCAGAAATTAACAGAGACAACATCATAAACTTACGCTTCATACATAACCATGGAGGTAGGTTATATATTACCAAAATCACAGGCCACGTGCTATGTGAGATGCTTTGAAGACCATGTGGATTCATTCCATCAGTAGAAAGTGCAAGTCTTAGATTTCTTGACTCTATCCCGAATTCAGGATACTCGTGATCAATTTTTGCCCATTGTGGGGAATCTGCAGGGTGTCGAAACATTCCATCTCTAATTCTTTCATCTGCATGCCATGTCAAGTGTTTTGAATCTTCTTCACTGCGATACATGCGCCTAAATCTTGGTATTATAGGAAAATACCACACGACTTTTGCTGGAGTAGATTCTTTCTTCTTATATCGAGAGACATTGCATTTCGGACACGCCTTAAGTAGTTCATATTCGTTTCGAAATAAAATGCAATCGTTAGGACACGCATGAATCCTTTCGTAACTCATTCCAATAGAACACAAAATCCGTTTAGCCTCGTAGGTCCGACTGGGAAGTTCATTATCATCTGGCAACATATCTTTTATCAAGTAAAAATATAAGCTCAAGTTACACTAATACTTAAACGTTTGCAAAGTTTCCTAAAAAAAAAAATATTACAGTAATATGATGAAACATCGACAAACTCTAATTGGTGAAAATTAAGAACAAATATTAAACTATTAAAATTAAATCTAAATTAATCGGAGAAAATTTCTTTTGTAGTTATAATGTTGTATTTGTTGAAGTTGAAACTGGAGCTTTTATCAGTGGTATCATGGAGACTGATATGTCGAACTATTCTCAAAATTAATGTTTCCTTTTTTTTTTTCTCACCATGTCTTATCCAACATGTGTAGCTTTGATCAATTCCATTACATACTAGATGTCCTTCTAATTCATCTTCTCTAACACGTTTTCCAAAACAACATTTTAAACAAGGACAAACTACTCTATTTGGATCTTTTGCATTCTTCACTGCAAACTCAACAAACTCCTTCACTCCAATTTCATACTCTTTTGACAATCGATTGGCTGAAATCCATTTCCTATCCATATTATACCACCTATATAAATGCAGTAACAAAAATCAGGTTGAAGACTATATTGCCAAATTTGGTCTAGATCCTAATGTTGGAAGTGTCAACTTATCTAGTGTATCCTTTTTTATTTTGAATGTTGTTAATTTGAATATTAGCTGGAATGTGTTA
>NC_021161.2:38962354-38962738 GCF_000331145.2 Cicer arietinum
TATCAAATAGATTTTGGAGGTATTAAAGAAATTGGAGGTATTAAAGAAATTGTGGAAGGAAGAGGAGTTGTTGAAAGAGGAGAGGTATTCTCAAGAGGTACACATCAACTTTTTGGCTGATGTGGATGAAATATGATGAAGTGGCAAAATATGACGAGGTGGCAAAATATGATGAAGTGGTCTCGAAAGTCTGTTTTAAATATATATAATAGATATGTTTTTATTATTTTGTATATTATATTTAATAATTATAATGTTCATCATATTATTTTTGTTAATATTAAATTTTTTAAATATCTATAATTAAAGAATTTGTAAGTTATCAGATATATTTAATTTATGAGGTTTAAGAGCTTGTAAAGAATATTTAAGATATTATAGTTT
>NC_021161.2:38963330-39006198 GCF_000331145.2 Cicer arietinum
TTTTTTCGTTCGATGTGCAATGTAAAGATTAAATTTATTGTCTTGATTTACCTATAACCTTCCTTGTCAGTTTTTTGCAAAAAAAAAAAAAAAAGAAAAAGAAAAAGAAAAAGAAAATACCAAATAATATTTTCAATTATTCTTTTCTTTAATTTTGTTTTAAAGAAACACATAATTAACATAAATAAAGAAAATAGAAAATACAAGAGGAAGGATAAAAAGAAAGAAAATGAAGAAATCAAATAAAGCATATTCATCCAACAAATAATTAATCAATCTAGGATTCTTGAATAGAGGTCAATTAAGAGCATTAGTAGTCGATAATAATTTGGACAAATTAATATATAGTTAACTAACAGTTTAATACAACCGATTATACTGTATAACCAAATTAGAACGTTGTATTTATTCTTAATAATTAAACATATTATAAAATATCTAAGCTTAAAATAAAAAAGAAATTATGTACCAAAAAAACGAAAAGGAAAAATTATTGGAAACCAATTAGGAAATGAATTAGTGTTTCTCACATCATAAAAAACCATAACACAAATTAGCATAATTGAGTAGTGGTATGTCGGTTACATATGAATTAAAAAAGGAATTAGTATTTGGCTACCAATTGAAGAGTAGAAGGATAGGAAGTGGAGTGAAAGCAAGCAAAAGGTTAATTATTTGTAGTGTAGAAGGAAATTAAGCAAGAGTTATATATAGATAATGTAGAAAGAGGTTTGTAGTATATATAGATGGATATATGTAAAGAGAAACAAAATATAAGAGAAGAAAAGTGGTATGTAGAGCAAATAATAAATGGTATATATCGAGGAAGAGAGTGAGTTAGCATGCATGTGACCATAGGCGTTCCTATCATGTAGTTGATCTCTTAAATGTTAACAACCATTAAATTATAATTTTAGTGAAGGGAAGTGTGAAATATAGAGAAAGAAGGTATGTACTCTGGGATATAATTTAGAATTTGTGAGCATTTATTTACGGTATATTTGTTTACTAAAAATATTATATAATGTTTTAGCAATAGTGATTCAGAAATTCAAGGGATAGGTTATGTTCAGAGTTACTATTATGACTTTATTATTTAAAATTAATTATTTAGTTTATAAATTGTAAAAAAATGTGAGCTTCAATTAAAGAAAAATTAGAGAAAGAGAAAATAAAATAAAATAAAATTGGCTAATAAATTTTTAATAATAACCATGATTCAATCATTTTATAATTTTACAAATTATTGTAATTTTATAAAATGGAGTGTTCGGTTTTTTAAGGTTATATCTATTAATGATCTTAAAATATCTTTATTTTGAACTACGAAGTTCGTTTTTGAGTTAAACCATTTGGATTTAAAAGAAGCCATATAATAGTTTTATCATATTAAATTTTATAATTATACTAAATATAGAAATTAATGAGTAGTATTAAACATAGAATACCATAACTTGAGGTTAAAAGTGGGGGTCGTTGTTGAGGAACACTACTAGAAAAACTGAATTTAGCGTCGGCCAAAAGCTTACGCTAATAGGCAAAAAGACGATGCTAACGTTGATTTAGTTAGCGTCGTCCAAATATCATCCGACGCTATATTAGCGTCGGCCAGTCCCACTCTAAAAATTCGATTGTGTTGACGCTAAAGTCAGCAAGATGTAGTCCACAAAATAGTTAGCGTCAGTTGCACGAACCTATGGTCAAATAAAAGACAACTTTATTTAGGATATAGCGTCGGTCTGGCCGACTCTACAGAAAACAATGAAAAGTCAACAAAACGATTAGCGTCGACGTCAAGGACACTTCGCTCTAATAAAAGTCAACTTTATTTATGATATTGCGTCGGTCTAGCCAATGCTAGGAGGTCAACAATGAAAAGTCAACAAAACAATTAGCGTCAGATGTTCCAAATATGACACAAAAATTAAAAAGTTCACTGTTTATGCTAATGAAACATGAAACTATTCAAAATTAAATTTGACAAAGGTTGTTTTTAATTTAAGAGAATAGATTGTCACAACAAACAACTTTTTTAGGGAGAAGAAGTTGTGCACTATTGTTGCTATATACCTAAGATCCAGTAGTGGAACTTTATAATTTTTATTGGGGGGACATTAAAACATATAAGATATAATCTAGTTTTTCGAAATTTTGACATTGTCTTTGTGTTGATATAACTTGAATTTGAACACATATTATATTAATGATTCTGGGTTCGAAACCAGGGTTACAGAGGTGTCGAACTATAGACTTTTGTTAAACCAAAAAGATTTAAACTACTTAAATCTTTAAAATATTTTACGAGTCAAATAATATATATAAAATGTACAATGCATAAATATTCATTGATAGAGGCAGTTGCAATTTGTATAAAATTAACTCAATAAAAAATTAACTTGTAACTTAAATCTGTTTGACAGCTAATTCAAAGTGTTATTATCAACACTTAAGAGCACCAAGTAACTTAAGAGCAATAAAAGACATCAAAGGATATTACAATGCCTCATTTCCCAACAAGCTATCAGTATATAGCTAGCTTGTAATGAAAAAGATGTGAATGATTTTGAAGATAAATACATGCATTTGATTTACTCATTAATTTATTTATTTTGCCTTCAAAATACAAATAGCAACATCAATCAAGCAAAATGAAAAAGCAGTCCAGAAAACAATTTACCATCTCGTGCAACTCTTCAAGGATAGGGTCCCACTCAGAAACACCACATAGATGCTCTACTGACTGCTCCAGATTGTACTCATTCATTCTCAAAAGCTCTTTGTTTAGACCAACTTGCTTAAAACCCGTCTCCTCAAGCTCTCTGATGAGGGCCCCTTCTACCAAATCACTTTCATCCATCCCTAGAGATGGTGATAGTGCACCCACAGTTGAGGTTTGCTGATAGGAAGGAACAGATGGGGCCGTGCCAGAGAAATCGATAATGGGGTAAGAAACAGATGAAGGTTCCACTGAACAAATATAGCTTCATTGGTAGGAAATTCGTTTTCCAGTTCCTGCCATGGTGCCTTATCAACCTTTTGATTCACAGGTTTAGGGGGAGCATTATGATTTTGGGGTTGATGAAAAGCATTATCCTCAGCAGGTTGAACATTGATATCTATAACCCGAGTTCCTTCATAGCCACCAACACCAAGGGGAATATTCAAGTTCAGACCTTGAGAGCTATCATGAAATGAGTCATTGAGAGAGGCATCAACCTTAAAGAAAGATAATGGAAGAGGGAAAGAATATTACTAAACAATTAGGGAAAAAAAAACTTAATGATATGTATCTACCAGGTAACTGGAGCGCTCTAAACTCAACTGCAATGCCAAGCTCCTTCTCCATGAGTACACCATCCTTAGGAACCTGGGATATTTAATAAGAATATCAGATAAAGAAAAGCTAATTAAATTAAATAAATGATTGAACTACAACACGAGTAATTAGCAAACCTCTAAGTCAACAGAAAGCAAGTCACTTAATTTGTCTCCACCAATCCAAACAAGTTGAGTTCCCTTGGGCCACACTAAAGTGCCATTGGTGCGGATTCGCCAAATCTTTGTACCATCCAAGGCATTGATATCCAAAATGAAACTTTGGCCTTGCATTGTTTTAAGAATATGTGGTGGGATCTTTGAATGCCTCTGCGCCATAAAAGAAAAAAGGTATAAATATGTGTGAAGTCACCAAAGAAGAAAAAAGTAGAATTCAGTTCAAGTGAGGTTACAAATTCTTTAGTATTCTGATATGAACATCTTGTAGCATGACTATTGGTTGGGGTGTAATTGGGAGTGACAAAATTCATTGATGTTCCACATATTTCACCCTTACCAGCAAGACTATCAACAATAGACGTTTTACCCTTGTCATCACTTACATGAACTGCTGATGAAAGTGGTGCACTATCTACATTAATGTGTGAATATGGATCACATGGGAGAGTATTGAGATCAACTGGGGCGACTCCCACATTTCCAGCCTCCACCTGTCGACCGACACTGGAGGCTGCTAGTACAAGCCTCAAATCATGTTTAAAGGGGTGGCACTTCCAGTAGAACCATCAACATCTGATTTACCACCAGAATTATTGATCATATGTACATCAATTCTCAAGAATTTTAATTGTTGTCTCATCACATCACGCAAATCATCATCATCCACAAGATTCACCAAGTCTCCATCTTCATCAACATACCTCAGAATAAAATTTGCATAGGCGGTGAAGTTGAAAATAGAACTTATCTTAGCTCTCAACCCAACCATATTAAGATCCAGTCGACTGTTCTCTTCCACACTAGCACTTAATATTTAGTCTGCTATTATATGTCTATAACGATATAATATTACTACTTTGAAATAAAATATAAGCAAAAAAGTATCGTTGACGTATATGATCATAGTTTCTAACGAGATAGATCAACTTTTCATATACCAATTTTTCTTATATTTCATTCCAGCTGGAGTATTTATTAGTAAGTCTTGTACAAAAACTTTATTCAAAATGACGATAGGCATCCATAAATCGCATACTCGTGCCAATAGAGCCTACTGGATCCTTCCGTTATTGATCCAACAGATACCCCTAATATAGTAACACGGAGCCGAAGTAAATAGAACCAAGTGCTATTTGTTCATGAAAGCAAATCCGTTTTAATGAAAAAAGGTACTCCTAACCAAACTATAAACAAATAAATTCGAACGAATGTTAGAAGTAATTTTTTTCATGAAACCCATGTTTCAGGGAAAAAAGAAAACAAATAATTCATACGGAAACACAACATGCATCACTTGTGATTAAACTGTTTCAGTTCCATCCGTGTTCCGATCATCAAAACAATAAAACTAAAGGTGAAATTAGAAAGGGATACACATCATACAATTATAACAAAGTCTACGATGAATTGAAAACAATATAATCTCTATCATTCTAAAAACTCCAACTCCAAATCAGATGCAAAAAAATTCATGAACGAAACACGATTAATTTCATTTCCACCATACAATATACCTAATTGACTAAAAGCAGTGCATGATGCAACAAAAATAACTTGAATAAAAAAGAGAATTGAATTGAAAGCCAAGTAATCAAACAAAAATAGATAAAAGGGAAAATTGAGATCGGAACCTTGATCACCATAGCAGTCCATAGCTATTAGAACGAAAGCGATGAAGAAGTTACAACCAATTGTATTTACAAAAGTTCTTTAATCAAATATTTGTCAGAAATTGTATTTACAAGAGTTCCAATTTTTTGGTTTTTCAAAGACATTAGGGCATTAAAAAATCACTATAAATAGCAAACTACACATCGCACAATTGAAATTGTCAATCATGAAGATACAGTAATAAAAATGACAATCTGACAATGAGTAAAAGAAAATCAAATGTTAATATCAAAACCAAACCCTAAACCAAAAGTGAACACAAACGACAAAGATGGTTAAGGTTAGACTTACATTGAGAATAGACGACACTGAGAGTGAGGCTGAGCGACGGGAGTGAGACGGTTAGAGTGAGGTTGAGAGATGAGCGGACCATAGTAAGAGTGAGGCTGAGAGACGAGAGTGAGGGTGAGGCCGCGAGAGCCAAGGTAAGATTAAAAAAATTAATTTTACAAATCAGATAATGTAGCATCGACCAATCCGACGCTATCATAGTGCTAAAATAAAAATAATAAACTATTATATTTTACTTAGCGTCGGCTAATCCGACGCTAATTATTAATAAAATAAAATAAAATATTTGCCCTACTAGCATGCGCTTGGCCGACCTAAATATAGCAACTAAAATAAGTTTTTCTAGTAATGAAACATAGATAAAGCTTATGGATTATGCTAAGAAACTCCGCTTATCATCACAAAAATCACCATGATTCAAATATTACATAAAGTTTAGTTTATAAGTTATTCTATAATTTTTGTATTTATTTTATATGATTGTTGTATTCTTTTGTATTACACACAATAACTTATATTGTTATATTGTTTTTTATAGATCCATATAACAGTTTATTTTTAACTCCTGTGCAACACACGAGTGCACATTTAATATACAGTAAAGGTTAATATTTTTAATAAGAACTTTGGGGACAGTCTTACGTTGTATATGTAACTCAATTTTTTATTAATTCAATATGCAATTTTAATTTGTGCATGGCATGGATTCAAGTTTTAGTCTATATAAAAATAATATTAATTATAGATTTTTTTTTCTTTGATAATTTAGTATTTCATTGTTACACAATATTATTTATAATAATTATGGTTATAATCAAAATACAAATTATTGTAGTTGAAATGAAACAAAAAAAATATATCATAAGCCTTCTAATTAATTAATGTTTAAACTTATAATCCAATATTGTATGGCACGGCAGTGAAAGGCAACTAAGTGCTGGCATTAAGCCACGATTCAGCAGTGAATCTAATAGCTTCATCTTTGGTAATGACATCTTTTGTCCATTTAATTCTTGTTGTAGCATTGACACCATATCCAATGTTGTCAAACTCAGCGAAGTAAGAGTTTTCAGTGTTTGTTTCATTAATTTTCCATATCATATATCCATCTTGTTGAATAAAATAATCAAAATAATTGTTAATGAAGACCACCTCTCAAAAAGCCATTCATGGCCTTGCCAAGTAAGTCTTCACTGTAAATCGATAAGGATATAGCTCAATGATTGACATGATGGAACAATTTTGGAGAACTATTCGAGTGTGCGTGTCCTTTTGAAATGAGTCATCTTCCATCACAACGTTTTCTTGTCCTTTAATTGGCTTCCTTACTAAGATCTTAGAATTCTGGATCAAGGTAGTACTGAACTGATAGAAGATAAAGGTAGTACCGAACTAATCAAGGTAGTACCGAACTGATAAAATCAATGGTTCTATAAATCTCACAGTTACGATAGAATTGACGAAATCAATGGTACCGAACTGATATTTCAAAAGAAATGGAGTTATACATAACAACTCGTGTTACATATGCAAACCTAAGAGTTAGACATTAAATTATGTCAACTTTAGTAAAAATATATATGTGTATGTGTATTTTAATTTGTTTATATTTGCGTGCCTTGCGATATTTATTGGAACATGTGTGATGAATGAGATATGAGAATGCATGTGAGAAGAAAAAGGAGGAATGGCCTTAAAGAGATCATATTTGCTACTGATCGAAGAGAAAAATATAGGAAACTAGCTAGATGTGTGTCACCACACAGGTTCCTCTAATTCAATATTTATGGTAGAAGAATGTGAACCCCACAGGACCCAAAGTTACTATAAAAGAAGCAACATGTCTATTTCAACTTTTGTCTCACGGGAAAATATCATTTTCACTTTGCAAAATTAAAGTTTACTTTAATAATTAATAATGTTTTAGTATGTGTTTTATGTTAATCGGTTTAATAATGTTTTAGTATGTATTTTAGGTTAATCAGTAAAATTTCGAAATTATAAAATTAAATATTATATTTTAGATTTAAATTCGATTTCGAAATTATGAGTGTAAATTTTTAATAATATTTATGTTTTTTTCTTTCACTTTTCCTCTTCATTTAAACAAATAGTGTTTGATAGAAGATTAATTTTTGTTTTTTGCAAGTGCTTGGCAAAAGATGATTTGCTCTAATAGTGAAACTTGTTAAAAATATACTATAGGTGATTTTGATGTGACCGATCGATAAGTTAAAAGAATATTTGAGGATAACTCATCAATGAAAATTAGTAGATGCAAAAAGCAAGATCGGATAACACAAGGGACACACCATTATCTAATGTCTTAATCAATCATGTATCTCACCAAAAAGAATCCACTAGACGAGGCCCAAAGATAATTACTATGCATATGACCATCAAATTTTGGTTTGAAAAATAACTACTTCAATTTTTTTCATTGAAAACTTTTGGTTTAGAAAAAAGACTTGAATTTTTCTACCATGAAATTTCTTATTTAGTTTTTTCAATATTAAATTTTTTTTACATTTGTTTTCACAATCTAATTATTTTCCATTGCTTTTTCTTTAGTGCCAGATAAAGAGGAGCAAACAATGTCATTAATTTACTAGATACCACATTTAACGAGAGAGCAACTCTTGAAAAAAAATGAAGGAAGGAGCAACAATTAATCGATCAACACTTGGAATAGGAGAAAGTTATTGAACAAAGTATCCTGAATTGTTATAAGTAATAATTAAATGGTAAAATCGAAGATTGAATTCAATAATTGCGTTATACTATCAAATAAAATTTTAATTACTAAATTGAACAAAATATTTTCGATTTGATTAGACTTTTTCGAACTAATAAGAATAAAAATGTGGAATTTTATAATTAATAAAAAATGTTATGGATGAGTTTCCCTGTGAATCTTGTCTTTTAGCTCTAATTTAAACCTAATTATTGAATGCATTCAATAAGTTTCTAACGATTTCCAAGAGTTTTCAATCTTAATCCCTTAGCGATTCAACGTTTAATCTCAATTTTAATCCCTATAACATTTATGATTATATATTTTATATACAATTGTTGCACAACGAAATCTTGTTGCATGATGTGGTTTAAATAAGCGCAAAAAAATGACATTTCATTAAATTTTGGACTAAAACTTTATTCGTGGGACTAAAACTGAGGATAAAAAAAAAGGAAGAACTATTTTCGTGATTCAGTTAAAATAGGGAGACTAAAATTGCAATTAAGTCAAATATTTAAGTAAGCGTATTAGACATATTTAATTTGAGGTTTAATATCTTGTAAAAAATACTTAAGAAATTATAGTTTATAATTTTTTTTAATTGAAGGAAGATGAAAAAAAATTTAAATTAAAGAGATACTAAAAATATTTTTTGAACTCGTCGTTTAAAGTTAAAAAGATACACTCAAATAAGTAAATAAATATTTGTTGAAAATTAATTTTATAATTATAAATTTCATACTTATGATAATATATTCTAAGACAGATAAATATGTAGTAGATAAAATAAACAAAAATAGAAAAATTATTCTTAGAAAATATAATTTAAAAATCTAGTCAAATAAAATGATAAAGTTTTAAAAGTGATTCAACAATTTGAATATAATGCCTAATATAACAAATTTATAAATTTATAATTAGAGTTTAATTGTCATAATTTATCGGTGTAAAATGTTTTATATTATTAGTATATTGTGATCATTCATATGTGCAACTTTAATAATAATTTTAAAAAAAAAAATTAATAATTAAATGTCAGTGTATGTAAAATATCTTTACACTCTTAATGCGTACTAATTAAATCCTGTATATTAACATTTAAATATTACTAAAAATAATTTTATAGGGTTTGTTTCTTTGTAAACCAAACTCAGTTGCAATGACCACTTTGTGGAAGATGCTCTTCAAATTATTGGTTTTAGTCATTACTATTATAGGTGCTTTGGCCGGTAACTCTCAAAGCGTACGAACTCAAGATTTACCACCTTGTTGTACATCTTTTGGAGATTGCGAGCCAATTACTTGTCCTAGATATCCATGTTGTCGTCCATGTTGTTGCCCTCCGACATGTGATTTCCCACCCTAAAACTTCAAAGCTCTTATATTATATTTACATAAATCATTGTATTAAATGAAACTCAATATCATATATGTAATAATTGTATCAATAAGAATGAATTAAAAGAATTATATTTTCTTGTCCTCTATTATAATTTGTCTTTTCTTTTCATCCAAAAATTGTTTACCTTTTTTGAATATTTTGTGAATATATATAAAAATTAACTAAATTTTTAATTCACGTACAAAGATTAAATTTGTTGTCTTGATTTGGCTATAACCATCCTTGTCAATTTCCTGCAAAAGAAAAAAAAATACTATATAATGTTTTTAGATTTTCTTTTCTTTATTTGTTGTTTTAAAAACACAAAATTAACCAAATGAAATAAAGAAGTCAAAAAATAAAGAAGTCAAAAAAAAAAAAAAAAGGACTGCCAAGGCCAATTTGATTTGTAATTAATTCATCATTACTTATTTTATTTTATTCTTATTTTCATAAGTCCATACTTTATTTTACTTTCTTAAAATCAGTGTTTAATTCATTTCTCAAATAAAATATTAAATCATCTAAAAAACTAAAATGTTCTAATTATCAAATTTAAAACTAAAATTAAAAAAGGAAATCAAAAGAAGTTTTTACGATAATTGATTATATCGTGGTTTTTAAGTTTAAATATGTTTTTTGTCTTTATAAATATATTTTGTTATAATTTTAGTCTCTATAATATTTTTTTCATTTATACCATTGTCAAATATAATGTTTTTAAAAAAAATTTATGAATCTTTTTTTAGTAAAACAATAGTGACATGATTAATTTTGGATGAAGTGTCACAATATGACTGTGTAACGGTTGTTGATTAGATAATATTTAAAATTTAAAATTTATTTGTTATCTTATTTAATTATTTAATTAAAAACTTAAAATTAATTAATTAATAAACAAGTTATATAATAAAAGTTCAATAATCTTCATCTTCAACTTCAGGTTTTTTAATAAAAACTCACCAACCTTCATCTTCAAATCACAAGTTTTGTAATTAAATATTTAAGCATATTAGACATATTTAATTTGTGAGACTTAAAATCTTGTAAAAAATACTTAAGATATTATAGTTTATATATTTTTTTTTTTTTTTGAGTTGGAGAGGAAGATCAAAAACCTTTTAAATTAAAGTGACACTATTTTTTTTTAACTCTGTCATTTAAAGTTAAAAAGATACACTCTCAAAAGTGAATAAATATTTGTTGAAATTTAATTTTATAAATATAAATGTAATACTTATAATAATATATTCATAGACATAGAGAAATATGTAGTAGATGAAATAAACAAATAGAAAAATTATTCTTAGAAATTATCTTTTGAAAATCAAGTCAAATAAAATAATAAAGTCTTAAAAAGTCATTCAAGATTTGAATATAATACCTAATATAATAAATTTATAAATTATGTAATAGAGTTTAATTGTTATGAGCTATCAGTGTAAAATGTTTTACACTCTGAACATATTATAATTATTTATATATGTGACTTTAAAAATAATTATAAAAACAATAAATAATTTTAATGATTAAATGACATATGTGTGGAATATCTTTGCACTATAATTGTATACTAATTAAATCTTATATATTAACATTTAAAAGTTACTAAAAATGATATTTTAGAGTATTGTTTTTTCGTCTATAAATTAATACACATCGTCTTAACATATGACTCACTATAAGATATTTCATTTGTTTTTATTTGTAAACCCAACTTAGTTGTAATGGCCACTTTGTGGAAGATGCTATTCAAGTTATTGGTTTTAGTCATTGCTATTATAGGTGCTTTGGTTGGTAACTCTCAAGGCATTCAACAATTACCACCTTGTTGTCCATCTTATGGACCTTGTTTACCAATAACTTGTCCTAGAGCTCCATGTTGTGTCCCATGCGCTCCATTCTGTGATTTTCAACCCTAAAACTTCAAAGCTCTTACATTATATTTACACCAATCATTATGTATTAAATTTAACTCAATCTCATATATGCAATAATTGCATCAATAAGAATGAATAAAAGAATTATATTTTCTTATCCTCTATTATAATTTGTCTTTTTTGAACGTTTTTAAATATGAATATATATATATATATATATATATATAAGAGTTAAATAAATTTTTTATTTTACATACAATAAAGATTAAACTTGTTGTCTTGATTTGTCTATAACCATCCTTGTCAATTTCCTGCAAAAGAAAAAAAGAAAAGGCCATGTAATGTTTTCAGTTTTCATTTCTTTATTTTTATTTTAAGAACACAAAATTAACAAAATGAAAGAAAACATAAAATATAAGAGGAAGAAGAAAGAGAAAAAAAATAAAGAAGTCAACAACAAAAAAGGACCACCAGGCGCCGCCATGGCCAATTTGATATTCATCATTATTTATTTTATTTTATTCCTTTTTTAATAAGTCCATACTTTATTTTACTTTCTTAAAATAAGGGTTTAATTCTTTTCTCAAATGAAATATTAAATAATCTAACAACCTAAATTTTCTAACTATCAAATCTAAAACTAAAATTAGAAAAGAAAAATCAAAAGAATTGTAAGAGATAATTACTTTTGATTTTTTCTATGTTTGTGACTATTGCAAACATCAAACACCTTTTAGCATTGTTTGTTTTCATTTACCGGCCAATCTTCATGGCCACTGTTGCATAAATTAAGTGTGCAAGTAACTTATAAGTATTATAAATTAAGATCGTTCTTATGAAGATCCATTATATCGTTGTTTTTAATATATTTAAAATGTTTGTTATAAAAATAAAAATATAACAATTTTATAGTAACAAGTTAAAGTAAAATTTAATATAAAAAATGCAATTTTGAGTATAAAATCAAATACCTAAAAATTAAATTAGAAAAAAAATTAAGAATGTAATTAGTATTAAATTTAGTATATTAGTTTAAATGTTGAAACATGTCCGTAGTATTATGAATAGAATGATCTTAAGGCTTTTCTAATGTCATTAATGGGTTCATTGTCCCGTTAAATCATGCTATAGTTAATAGTTCTTACTTGATTATATGGTAGTAAATACTATTCTTAGTTATTTAATATCCACTATTTGTTAAAATATCTTGATTTAATTCATATTAAATAAGTAGATATATTTTTTTTTCTTATCTAAATTTAAAAACTAGCAATAAATTTAAAGCGATAATATTCATATTTAAAGACAACATTAAATTAGTACGAAGAAATAATGAAAACATATTATAAACATTTTAAATCACAAACCTAATTCAATACTTCAGACATTCTTAATTTAAAGTAGTTTAGTTCATAATGAACTTTTGTTCTAACATAGAAATGAAATAAAATAATAAAGATAACATTGTACCTTAAGTAATCACAAAGATAATGACTCAAAGATGAAAATTACAAGCTTAATGTAGCAGCTATAACAACTCCTCCTTCAACTTGATTGTGAGTTTCCTTCTTTTAGCAAGAATCTTTCATAAAAAAGCTAGGGTTATGACTTTTTATATTTTATCAGTGATAAATATTTGTTCAATTATTTTTTGGTACAATCCCATTTTTTAAAATTTATCAGTGAAAAATATTTATTTTGAATTATTATTATATATCATTGACAATTTTTTTGGGTGTTTTTTTGTATTTATGAATGACAAATATGTGCCTTGCATTTTTGTATGTATATCTTGGGTTGTGCATGGTTGGTTTTTTTAAAAAACCAACTATATCCATTTTAAAACCAATATATAGATTTAGATTTATAACCAAATCTATTATTTGGTTTAAAACTGGTTATAAAACCAATTATAAAATTGGTTATGGTTAAATAACCAGTTTTTAATTAAGCAATTAGTTTCGAAAAATTCAATATTAAAATTAGTTTTTACTTTTTTTCGATTCTTTTTAAAAAAATTTCTCGATCTTTTTTTATTTTTTCCGATAAAAAATAATTTACAATTATTTTAATTCGAGAAAAAAATTCGATTTAAAATTTTTCTGAGAAAAAAAAAGTTTTTTAATTTTTTTTTGATATTTTTTCAAAAAAACTATATTTGAAAAGAATTTCAAAAAAAAATCTCAAAATTAACAAAATATTGGGAGCCTATGAGTCCCCTCCCTCCCTACAAAAAATATTGAAATAATGAGTCGGGACTTTAAAAAAATTGACTCAATATTAGAGGCTTAGTAAAAAACAAATTAAAGGAGACTTTGGAGTTTAGAGTTTTTTTGACAACTCTGATAATAAGTAATTGATTAAATGAAGTTAGTAATATCTCAATGAAGTTATAATAAATTGTCAGAAAACGCCACTGAAAGGTGGAAGGTCAGTGTAGTGATGACAAAATTAGAATTGTTTGAGTTTTTGACATTTAAGATTTTTAGGAGTTGAGTGGATAAAAACCAAATCCAAATATTAACATAAATGGGTATCCAACTGGTTCATAAATAAACCGAATTATAACCATGTGATTTTATTCCGATATTTAAAATGAATTTGAATTCGGTTTTGGATTTGGGCTACATAACCAGATTTTTTGCACAGCCCTAGTATATTTGATAAATATTTGTCTTGTGTTTTATTTATTTATTTATTTATCACTAACAAATATATGTTTTATATATATTTTTTTGTATCAATAATATATATTTATTTTTTTCTTATTATATTTATAAGTGATAAAGATTTATTTTATGTTTTTTTTAAAGTTAAATAAGTTTATAGTCCCTATAAAATTTTACTATTTTATATTTAGTCTTTATATAAAATTTCATCAACTTTTAGTTCTTTAAAAAAATTTCTTTTTATTTTTTGTCCATAATTTAATACAAACTATTACGTATCTTTTACAAATTTTAATCATTTTTATATTAAAATATTTTTTATAATATTTATCAATGATACATATAAAAACTTGTTCGTACATGATATTTATTTTAAAAACCTCATTTGCACATATTCAATATCTTTGTTAGACAATTATTCAAAATTAATTCTTATAACGAATACATGATCAAAGCCATAACCCAATACAAGTAAATCTAAAACAATCACTAAAGAGATTCATAATTACCATACTGCTGACAATTTGATAATTAAAGAGATGGAGAAGTTAATTAATTCTTTTGAAAGAAAAATATATTTTGATTAATTTGTTTGAAAAAATAGAATTAAGAACTAACAATACCTTGGGTTAATGCATATTTTTGGGTATGAATTTGGGTTAATACATTTCTAAAAATAAAATTAAAGCAAGGAGGGGTTAAATATTAGTCTATATTGTAATGACATTAATATGAAATCAACGTGAAGGAGTTAAATATTCAATTGACATATCATATTGTAGTCTTTAACAATAGAGTTTTAATATGTAATATTTTGATTACTATTGTATAATTTTAGGAATATATTTCCTAATTTTCAAAATTTAGGGATTAATCTCATAAATTCTGTTTTTGAACTAAATCTTTTTTATAAGAATGATTGTGTGCAATTGAGTGTTCTCCCCCACATTAAAAGAATATGGTCTTCTCCATAAATGAAAATTATACACAAAATTAGCGTCCTTAATTCTAAACCACGTCCAAGAAATGTGTACATTTTCAATTAATAATGCAACATCACACACTTCATGATTAAAAATAATCGAGTTACGAGATTTCTGTATATAACATACAGAAGCCAATAAAATGGCGCTAAATTTGGATTAGATGCTTCATCCACCCTGACCAAAACCGCAAAATTGAATAAAATTAGCTTCAATCTCTTTATGTAGCGTGCAATTCAACCCATGCCACCTCAAAATAACCACTCAAATCGATCTAAACACTGGAAAAGCATAAACAAAAGGGAAATAGATTCCTCATCACCACAACTCACCACACAGAGCAATGAATCAATGCAATTAGCTCATCTCCTAAGCAAATTATCTTAACAATTTCGACTATAATAAACGTGGCAAAACAAACATAAAAGACGAGTGTATTAAAAAACTTACATCAAAGTGAAGTATAAATGTATTTATTTTTCAATAGAATATATATTTTAATAATGAAAGAAAAGAAAAGTGTAATGTAAGCTTCTCACCTATTTGTAATAGAGATTCAACTTTCTAAAGACAATTTTTTTCAAATGTTAGTTAAATTAAGCATGGATAAGTTTAATTTTCTTTATGTATGGACATGTTGATTGAGATGTGACACTACTAATTTCAACTATTTGTTGTCGTTAAAGTTGAATGTATAACAACAGGTCATTATGTAAGATGAAATGATTTTATGTACTCTATTGTACCATACACGTGTAGACGTAATATTTAAATTGACACAATCTCAAACTCTAATGTTATATTCTCATTAAGATGCTCAAAAATTGAAAAATTAGAGATCAACTAGCTATAATATCTACTCCTAGTGCTGTTAATATAGCTACAATTTTAAACAAAAAATGTTCACAACAAACTAACATGATATAGATGTATGTAATTTATTCTTTCATATAAAAATACCTTGAGAATCTCTCTAAGTGTAGAAGTTGAAGTCCAAGAAAGCAAGGATGAAATGGCACGGTGAAGGGATAGGAGCACTAGTTACTTCAATAGAATAGCAAAAATGAGACAAACCCTGCCCTTTATAATACTTAGGTGTTCCAATCTTCAAAGGAAATCCAAAAGCTATTCATTTTCAACTTATTGTAGATAGAATCAAAGTTAAACTATGCACTCCTCCGGTAGATGGTGATGGAGATGATTGTTGAGTAAATGGTGTGTTAGACTTTGCAAACTTTCTTCCATCTTTCGTCCCTTGAATACTTTTTGTATTTTGTCGATTTTAATCTCTACGTTTTAAAATTTTCACACGACAAATTTCACATGATTTTTTTTAATTAAATCCCTAAAATATTACTAACTTAATAATTTAATCATTTAATATTTCTAAGTTGTAACAACAACAAAAAATCAGAAGAGATGGAGTTCAGTTCTATTCGGTGACATTTATAAAATAACAATAAATTTTATTGTATTAATTATAATTTGTCCATTCTCTATTTTAGTTTCCCTAAAAAAACTATGTTTTTCAGTTTTTGGAAAAAATTTCTGCAAACAGTTTTAATCCTTATTTGAGAAGAGATGTGTTTAATTGTATTTGAATTTTTAAATTTTTTAATGATTTTTTACATAGACGTTTAAAACGTTATAAAAAATTTTTCCATATAAATTTGGAAATTTTTAATTTAAAATAAATAAAATATTTTTTTTTAAAATGTTACAAATCTAAAATGAAAGTAACAAAAAATGTGAACTTAAAAATCGAATTTTGAATTAATGTTTTATGAAAGAACTTTGTACAATATTATTTTCTTGTTTATAAAAGTCTTATTCAAAAATATTTATGACATTCTAAGAGAGACTAAAAATATTTATATAATAATTTTATAAGATTAAAAATGCTAAATTTTTTAAAGAGACTAAAAAAATTAAAATTTTATAAAGATTAAACATTTATTTAACCCAAAAAAGAACATTATAATAATTATAGAATTAAATAAATTTTTAATCATTATAAAATACCAAGATTTTACTTTGAATTCCTATAAATTTTTCTACTTTTTAAATTCTCTATATGTGATTTTTCTCGCTGATGAGAAGTCAATTGAATTTGACCAAAGGAAGATGACGTGGCACTACCAATTAAAATTGAGTTAGCGATGCCACATGGGCAACTCTATGTTTTTTAGTTATTATTAGTATTTTGGAATTTTTATGGTACAATTGAAAATACACTACGGGAAAAATAGGATTTTACAACGCTTTTTTTAAGCCATTTACAGCGTTTTTTTTTTAAAAAAAAAAACGTCGTAGAATCGAGCGCGGTAAAAAGATACAACAACGCTTTTTAAAATCAAAAAGCGCTATAAAAAATGTAGATATATTGCGTGCTTATTATGCACCTTTTACAGCGCTTATATGAAAAAGCGTCGTAAAATGTGCATTCAATATATGCATTATTATGCACATTTTACAGCGCTTTTTTCAAATAAACGCTGTAAAATGTACACTCAATATATGCATTATTATGCACCTTTTACAACGTTTTTTCAAATTACAGCGCTTGTTCAAAGAAGCGCTGTAAAAGGTGCATTCAAAATATGCATTATTATGCACCTTTTACGGCGCTTGTTGAAATAAACGCTGTAAAAAGTGCATTCTTATTTTAGTTTTATTTAAAACCGTTGTAAATGATATTTTTAAAAAGCGCTTTTTGGTTTTTATGACATTTTTTTAGAAAGCGATGTCCTTTAATTTTTTTTTCAAAATCATTTTCATCCAGAATCAGTTCACACAATTATTTTACAATCAGTACACAAAAACAGAACTATATAACTTAATTTACACAACAACATAACTATATTCATATACATATTCAGATATTGTACAACAACAAATATTCATATAACTACATATACATATTCAGATATTGTACAACAACAAATATTCATATAACTACATATACATATTCAGATATTGTGCCCTATTCATATGCATATAACTAACATTATTACACAAAACATAACTAGCTACCATATATTCAGATCCCTTGCAGCATGCTATTTTCCAGCAAATCAAATAATTTTCATTTCAAGCATATTCTGACACCAGTCTTCCTTTAATTCAATTAGATATTTCTCAGAGTATGTTGGACTGGAATTGTCAAAGTATTGTGCAATATAAAAATTAAACATAAATAAGTTAGAATCAAATATATACACAATTTATATATGAAAATCAAATAATGAAAATACCGTACCGTTTCTGGGATAATAGTTTGATTCCTATCAACAATTTCCTTCATGAATCGCAATACATAGTACCCACAGTCGATGTTGTTAGTTTGACGAGGGCACTATAAAATAAAACATAAGTCAATAAAATATTTGTGCATTGATTGTAAAGGCATATATTTGTAATTGAAAATTTAAAGGCATATATTTCAAACCTTTATTGGAATCCATGTTATGTTATTAGACTTTTGCTTCGACACTGTAGCACCTCTTTGAGCTCGAAAAACTTGTAAAGCACTATCGAATAAACAAATGTGATTATTATAGCATTAACAAACACATTATCTATATAAATATATGTAAGAAATAAATGAATATTACTTACGTGTCGAACATAGTCTTTATATCGTAGTGATTGTTGTAATTGTCGTTCAAGGGATCTAAATAGTATATAACTTCAGAGGTCGCATTGATTGCAAATAGCACCCAATGTGCCCTACAACAACAAAAAATTGGTTGGCTATTTTGTTTACACAACTAATAAATTAAGATCTCATAAATTAAAAAAGATATAAATAAATAATATATAATTACGTACCCTGAATTATATGGTGAAAATAACAACTTATCCTTCTCTATATTTCCTAATAAGATATCTACAATGTATTTCTTTACATTCACTGGATCAAGTTTACACATCGAAAACTTATGCGGAGACAAGAATTAATATCTATTTGACAATCTGCGCGTACACACCAACTTCTCATACAAAAACCTTCAATGAAAATTTCAAATTAGATTAATTACCAATAAATTTAATTAATTACCAATAAATGCAATTAAAAGTATTTTTTTACCTAATGTATAAGCTGATGACAGTAGCACTCAGCTCCTTATGGTTGAGAAGTTCGTATATGTGCTCCTTTTCAAGAAATTCTTCATACTCATCTCCGAATATAGCTTTATTCATGCTTATGATGCGTGAATCGTCGTTGCTGCCCAAATTACTTTTTACTTGGATGTCAAGACATGACCCGTATTTAGCAAGGCATGGCTGACTTATTTTAGGAGCAGCAGTGTCTAATTTTCCCCGATCCAGTTTCTTAGCAGCAACTTTGGCAGCTTTATTACCCTCCAGCTTTTGAAGTTTGCCAGCTTTATTAACCTCCAACTTTTGAGGTTTGCCGGCTTTATTTTGTTGTGCGGGTGGTTTATTTGATCGAATCGGAAAAAATGAGGTTAAATGTTAGTTTATTGAATCTGAAAAAATAACAAACCTTACGGAATAAATGTGACAAACATTTTCTGGCGATATAATTGACTCGTTTCTGGGAATCTTCTAATCATTCCCTTTAGGATTTTTCAGAATCTAAATATAAATGTGAAATTAAAGTTAGCAGCGAAAAAATCAGCAATTAAATATACATATCAATTAAACATACATTTCAATTAATTAAACATACCTTATCAAGGGCAACAAGATGTGTGGGCCATGCCACGTAACTACCAACTGCTCCGCCCAAAAAGTTCATATCTGCATCGTTGTCCGGTATAGGCAACGGTGCATTTTGTTTCGAAGCAATAACAGGTGATACTTTGACATGGCCCGCAGGGATCAGTGTGTTGTGCAATACTTCTCCCGAAGTATTGTATAATGTTCCTTTTCTGACCTTGCGATGAGTAGGGAAGGATAAGTACAACACGCAATGAGTGACACCCTAAGGTTAATACATAAGCATGGTTAATACATAAGTAATTACATAAGTAAGTAATTAATTACCTCGGGAAGACTTTTGAGACCAATGTTGCAACTCGCGTTTTCATTTTCCATTTGTATTTCACGTTGGAGCTGATCTAGGAGTTGCTTGTCTTTATTCGTCTTCACCAAGAGTGCAACTTACTCTGATAGGAGTTTGAGCTTCTCTAATACTTCTTCAATGGATGGATTTTGGCGCTTCTCTTGCGAAAAATAGTTTTTAGGAGTTACGCCAAATCCTTTCCCCCTCACGCGACCGGAATATTTAGGAACATTAAACACTTTACCGAGAATGTTCCTGCAACTAGCTTTGTTGTCCTCTTGATTTTTCGAACTTTCTTCGAGATTCTCCTAAAATACATGTAGGATTAAAAAGATAAGTTCAATATCATTTTTAAAATATAATATTAAAAAAATATTAAACTGATAGTATTAAAGTGATAAAATACAATATTAAAAAATATTAAAGTAATAATATACTTACACAAAGTTCTATTACTTTTTGAACATTTTCGTTATCAACCACTCCATCCTAAACAAAATATTAGTTAGAAACTATAGTTTATAATACAAATTCCCTCATTATATAAAAGTGATGTTTAATTACTTACAAATTTTTGCTCTAGACGTGCATATCCCATACGTGATTTTTTTGTATGGGTGCGTCGGATTTTTTGCCCTCTCGCGATTTGCCTTACTTATATTCTATATAAAAAAATAACAATCGTGTAAAAATTTAAAATACACTATGAATATGAATAATAAAGCACAAATGCTAATAAATTAATCACTTACTACAAACGCAGGGTCCGAACGTTTTGATACAAATGCACTTCATTCTTCATTTGATATATAATGTTTATATATTCTTGGAGCTTCAGCATTCATATTTTTGTCACTATCTTTTAGATAGAAATTTGAGAGGTGAGATATAAAACCCCGTTGTATTTTCCTGGCAACTCTCAAGACGTAATTCTTTCTCACCTCATCAAGAACAAAAGTAGTCTGCAAGCGAAATAAATATATAGTTTGTGTAAAGTATTTCAATGGAAAAAATTATAAATGACAAAAGAGTGGATCAAAAAAGTTACTTTTATATCATTCCACAGTATATCTTTCGCATCATTTAACACCTTATCTCTCCAATCATCAATTGTAATGGGGATATTCTGACGAACAACAGCTCCAATGTAACTTACAAACATGAAGCTGTTGGGGTCAATTGGCTGACCACTCTCATTCCATCCAACCTAATAAACTCATATAGTAAGTACATGCTTTCAAAAAAGATAGAAAGTAAACAGCAAACAGATTATAGTATATCTCAAATTTTATGCCATTGCTCCTTGCTTTTATGACCTTTTGCATGATGGTTGCACCATGTTTGACTTCATTTTCGTAAGTCTTAGTGTTGACAACTTCCTCATTTTGACAATCTAAATCTTTGTTGGTATCCATTTATCTACAACAAGTTCAACATGCAGTTCAGTATAACTTCAACAAGTTCAACATGCATTAGTCTAAGTACGTATCAGTATAAGTTCAACATGCATTTTAGTGATAACAAAAAATTAATAACATCAATACCTGAATAGTAAGGGTTCGAAGAAATACGTAATGCGCAGAAATGAGGGTTCATAGAAATACGGTTCGCAGAAACTGAAGTATGGTTCGAAGAAATACGTAATGAGGGTTACGTATTTCAATGAAAAGAGATGGTGGAAATATGGTTCGTAATGAGAGAGATGATGGTGGATGGAAATATGGTTCGAAATGAGAGAGATGATCGTGGAAATATGATTCGTAATGGAAGAGGTGATATGATTCGCAAAGGAAGAGAAGAACGATGAAGAGGAGATGATAGTGAAGTTTACGTAATGAAGAGGAAACTGAAACGGTTTACTGTTATATATAAAACCCTATTACAACGCTTTTTTAGAAGTCTTTTACAACGCTTGTTGGAAAAGCACTCTAAAAGACCTAAGCCTTTTACAACGCTTATTGGAAAAACGCTCAAAAAGGCCTCCTTATTTTATTTTTAAAAAGGCTCTTTTACAACGCTTGTATAATAAGCACTGTAAAAGACCTATTTGTTTTCTTATGTTATATGACTGTTTTTTTTAAAAGCCTTTTATAGCGCTTTTTTAAATAAGCGCTCTAAAAGGCCTCCTTATTTTATTTTTAAAAGGATCTTTTATAGCCCTTGTAGAATAAGCGTTGTAAAAGACCTTTTTTTTTTTTTTTCTTTCTTTTGTTATATGACTGTTTTTTTAAAAGCTTTTTACATCGTTTTTCAAATATGCGCTCTAAAAGGCCTTCTTATTTTATTTTTAAAAGGCTATTTTACAGTGCTTGTAGAATAAGCGTTGTAAAAGACTTCTTTGTTTTCTTATGTTATATGACAATTTTTTCAAAAGCCTTTTGCAACGCCTTTTATATTCAGTTCAGTTCATGTAAATTACCTATATTTGGATTTTTTTTCAGTTCAGTTAATGTAAATTACTAGTTTATATTCAATTACATGAACTTAGTATAAAACACTAAGATAAAGCTAAATATAAGCAGAAAATAAATATAAGTAGAAAATCAAATACATGGCTGCTTATATAAAACAATTAAACATGTTCAAACAATTAAATTACATGAACTCAATTCAGATTACATGGCTTATATAAAAAAATTAAACGTGTACATTAAGATGCCCTTCTTCTTTTCCTGGTGGGATTCACATTTGTTTGTCCATTAACGATATGACACGATGGATTAATCCAAATTCCCTCATCATGATCATCTCTAAGATATAAACCATCATCAGTTGAATCAATTTCATGTGGTTGTGATGTTGCAAATAAAAGATCATTACTAACATCTTCATCATTATTGTTATCATCACTTATTTTATTGGTCGATAGGACAACAAACCATTTATCATCAGCAGGATCAGTGACATAAAACACTTGTTGAGCTTGCGACGCTAAAATAAAAGGCTCGACAAGCAAGAACCCCGACTCATCAATCCGAACGCCATTATTATTATCGACCCACTTGCAACCAAATATGGGAACACAAAACATTGTGTAGTCTAAATCCCATATGCGCTCGATAACCCCAAAATATGATAGATTTGCATATATTGGGTTTTTGTCTTTTGCACTTGAGACATGAATCGCTTCAGCTATGAGAGTGACTCCGCTATTTTGCATAATGGTCTGATCATCTTGTTCTTTGGTATAAAATGTGTAGCCGTTAATTACATAACCAATGTAACAAAAGACATGTAAACTCGGACCATTTGCTAGCCACCTCAATCTCTATGAAATTGATCCGGGGTCTATATCAAACTTTGACTTTATGTGATTATTTAACCATGTTATAAAACTTCGATTGTGCTCTCGCGTTATCCAATTTTGATTCCTATTCATGTTCAAACGAGATAACTGATCCATGTGTATTGTAACATACGGTTGAACCTCATCATCATTGTGCAGAACATACAATTGCGTCTGCTCCCATTTTGTCCTTGATATAGTCATTAGTCTCCTTCCAATTATCCTTTCTCCTGATATTCTTCCCAAATGACGAAACTGAAGTAAACAATGTCAATTATAAGGAATGGAGGTTTGAATTATAATTGCCCCTTTTAAAATATTCCTGTTTAAAACTGAAAATTCAACTCAAGATTGATCTTGGTTATAACGAAGATTGATCTTGGTTAGTAAAAAACAACAATATCAATGTTATCAATATAAACTCTGATTGTAATGCATAAAATAAATAGAGATAGAGATAGAGATAGAGAGATCACACAAGGATATATCCTGGTTCACCCAACCCGGGTTACGTCCAGTCCTCACAACCGTGAGATTTTTCACTAAGTGTTCAAACCAAGATCGTTCTTGGTTTTCATGGATCAATCTTGATCTTTACACGGTTTCTACCTTTCTACCTAGAAAGGATTTTTCACAGGTTTACCTTACACTATTTCAGAAAGGATTTGTCAAGATACCTTTTAGAACCTACAAGGATTTTTACACACTACTCAAGCTATGTTATTAAAAATAGCCTTGAGTTACAAAGTGATGATTTTAAGAGTATTAGAATCTTAATATTGCTCAACTCTTGTTTGGAAATAGATTCTGTAAATAGAACTCAGTTGTGATTGATTCTAACACAACACAAAGAGTAAAAACAACAAGCTTTAAGAATGATATTGAGATGCTTGAGTATGATTGAATTGATTGATCTTTGCTTGGTACTTTGAGTTGTGTTTTGTTCTTCAACTTGCAGCTGCATTTATAGACTCCAAGAAGGCTTATGACAGCTCATGTGGCCGTTGGAAAGGGACCAGCTGTCATGAAAGAGCTGTTGAATAAAATCTGTCATAAATTAAGATTGATCAGCTGCATCAAAAGATCGATCCAGGATTTGGCCTTGTACTTTGTGATTTGTGTCAGTATGTCAGCCTTGAGTACATGCTTTTCTGTTATGTGCACAGGCTTTATAATAGTTCAAATCAGTAGTGTACTTTGCTACTTGTAGTCTTGTACTTGCATTTTCTTTATAAGAAGAATGATCTTTGTGATATGCCTTTATTGAAGCATGCCTTTGATTCTTCAAATTCTGGAACAAATGTGACTTAGATTGATCCTTTGATGGTTCTATATGAGAATATAAGATGAATGATGTTTCCAGGATTGATCTTTTTACAAGGAAACTGATTATCCTTGTTTATGCCATAAACGAAGATCGTTCTTCGTTTCTCAGCAGAAGGTCAAGATCAATCTTCGTTTTCCTGAATAGCTTTAAGATCAATCTTCGTTTTCCAGAACTGCTTTCTTTGATATGATTTGTGATGTTTGATACCTATCTTGTTTTAACATACTCAAAAACACATGTTAAATATCAAAACACTTAGAATCATAATTAGAATTCTTAATTAACTTTTTGTTTGTTTTCATCAAAACATTAAATTGAGATTTTGTCTCAACAATCTCCCCCTTTTTGATGATGACAAACATGTTAATTTAGATTTTAATTTTGATTCTAATTTTAATCATAGAGAGCTTTAAAAGCTCCCCCTCAGAATATGCTTCAGATTTTTGAACCAACAAAGGAAATGTATACTACACATTGAAAACAATGAGTAGACTCCAGTTTTAAGATGAAAACTCCCCCTGGATTTTAAAGAATTAATATCCCCCTTTTTAAAAAAAATCAGAATACAAGGAAAATGCCATTATGCTCTTTGTCATCTTTTACAAGAGACAACATTTTAATTTTGAACATGATAATAAGCGCATACATGGAAGCGAAATAAGATGATACATGTACCTTTGATTTGTTAATGTTTCCAAAGGTTATAAACTTTCCAAATATTTGTAAACAGAGGAGGCACCATATTTTTCCATTCATATGTATTGAACATGCCTTGTCCATGTATCAATGTTCTTTCTTGATTGTTGGATGATGTTCCTACATCACAAGTTAGTAATGATTTTGGTACCCATATTTGTTTGGGTCCTTGATGGTTAGTATATCTTCTTCTAGAAGATTTTTTCTTATGTTAACAATTTGATTCAACATGACCACTCTTTGAACAATAAGAACACTTATTTTTTAGTCTTGGAGAAAGTTCTGATATGAGACAAGAACGATCTTCACATGAATGAAAAAACGAAGAACGTTCTTCGTTTTTTGGAAATCGTTTTACTTTGAATTTTTTATCACTTTATTTGTAAAAACATATGGGATCAAGATGTAACTTTTATTTTTGCAATCTTATTTTTGTTATTTGAATTTGTTTCTTTCTAATTGTGTGTAAACGTGCATTATGATGAAGAATTATTAACAACTTGCATTTGGTCTTAAGTTTTTTGTTTGGGATTTTGAAATTTAAACTCTATTTATTTGCTCATATCATTGCTCAATTCGATAAGTTTTACTAATGCATGCATTATTGATTACTCCTTGGTTGTCGAAGTCTCACTTGTCATTTTTTTAAAAATAAAAAAAAAACTAAATAAATTTTGTAGTGGCCTGTTTGGCATCATTTAGATAGTTCATACTCTTTCTTATTATCCTAGCTGTGAGCTTTTGGGCCTAAACACTTTAATTCTTTGTTGTGTGATTATCCAGACATGTGTTATCCCTTCAGAACGTGCACTAATTCTGACTTGCATCACTTGTAATTTATGCATACATTGATGCAATTTTATTTAGTCATTTGAGCTTTTCTAACTACCCTATGCAAATGTTATCCTTTGCTAGCCCCTTTGAGTCTTGTCATTTTCTTTCGGTTACTAGCAACATTACAAACCAAAGACCTGACTTTAATTACATCACCTTACTTGGAGTTAGGTAGGAAATTTTTTGTCTTGTCTTGGTAAAGTTCTAAGTCTAGGGTGGTGATTCTCACAAAAAGAAAAAAAGAAGAAGAAAAAGAAAAAATCAAAACAAAAAGAAAAAGAAGAAGAAAAAAAAATATCGGTTTGTGTACTTTGATAAATAATATCTTCTTGGTTCTTTTGTCAATGTTTGAGAATCTTCACAATGAAAAAGTGAAGAAAAATAAAAAGTGGTAGAATATTTGAAAATGTATGCCTGACACCAAGTAGTAAAACCTATTATCCCAAAATGTCATACTTTTACCTAAGCCCCATTACAACCCGAAAGTCCTCCAAAAGTGTATGTGTTTGCTGCATTGTGATTGCTAACTAGAATTTTTTTCAAGCCTATCGTAGTGTGATGCATGTTCTAGGATTTGAGTGATAAATTCATAACCCTTGCTAAACACTTGAGAGAAATTCTGGTGATATTGTGCGAAGAGATAGTTGAACTTGATGAATGAATGCTAAAGTGTACAAATTGTGTTGTTTTTTGTAAGCAACCATAGGGCGTGATGAATATTTTGTAGTAGCTGTAAGTATGAGAAATGAGTTTGATTTAATTTGAAAAATTGAGTTTCAGTTAGCTTTTAACTGCACCAAATATGAAATTAATTGTTGCTTGGGGACAAGCAATATATTAAGTTTGGGGTTGTGATAACTCTTCATCATATGCATATTTTTCATTGTTTTTAGTCTTATTTATTTTTTATTCATTAGTTAGTTTAAGGATTTCTTTGATATATTTTGTTAATTTTATTTATTTTATTTAATGAAATGTTTATGTTCTTATTTCCTTGATTAAGTAGAGATTTTTTGGAGTTTTGCGTTGTTACTTTGTTTTAGTGTAGTGCTGAATTTTGGTGATAAATCAACATTATCTATGTGGTGTATTTCAGCCATATTTGGAGTTGTAGATGTCCAATTGGAGTCAAACAAAGTGCAAATGAAAGCTAAGCTCCATAGCTACAACTGTCATGAGGACACCGGAACCGGATTCAGACTCTAAAGAGGAGAAAATGGATCATACGTCAGAAATTAGATGTTGTGCGCCTGAAGAGCAAAAAGCTGTGCATGGGGCACATTTCGGCCGTCCTAAATCTGCCCACTTGCGCTTGAAGCGCCAATTCCGCGCCTAAGGCGCGTTACACGTGGGTGAATGTTTAAAAACACATTTTTTTCACTTTTTATGGATCTTTTTGACTATTGGGAAGTGAGGAGACTTGTGCCCTAACATAGACACTTAAAGACGACCGTTTTTAACACCATTAGAGCAGTTTTATCAAGAATCGTTCATGAATCTTTCTTGTAATTCTTTTTTAATCTCTATCTTTTCTATCTCTGTCATGGGTAATTAAACCCTATTTGTTAGGGATGAATGCAACAAGATGAAACCCTTATTTTTCTGATTTGATTTGTAGTTATATGAATGAGTTTATTGAATTATTTTTCTCATCTTTGTGCTTAATGCTTTTTATTGTCTGATCAACATTAAAATGTTCTACGATTGGTATTTTGAAACTGAAGTGGACTTTACGAATGCTTGAGATGAGAAATTCATGAATTTGTAGTCTAGGGATAGATACAAGTCATGAAACCAATTAAATTAGTTGCAGAAGCAATAGTTTAAAAAGAGAATTCATGTACTAAGGAATTAGGGGTTACTTTGGAATTAAAGGTTTTGTCACTAAGACATTAGGGCAAGAATAATAAAGAGAATTCGGTAATAATTCAATAAAGGAATTCAGTTGCTAGGATCAAATTAGACATCAAGGTTGGATTCGAAGTTAAACTTATCCCTGACATTTTTCTTATTATAAAGGATCAATTTTATTATTGTTTTTAATTTTAAATATTATTTCAATCAACTTGAGAAGTTTTTGTTTAATTTTAGTAATTAAATATAATTCAATAGTAAAACGCAATCATTGAGTTCGACACTCAGTACTACCATTTTATTAATACTTGCAACGATTCAGTACACTTGCTGAAACGCTATCAACGTTTCAATGGCTTTAGTAAAATTTAACAAGTCAATTTTAAGAAGTTTATTTTTAGTTTTAAGGAGAACGTTCTCTGTTTTCTTTGCAGAACGTTCTTGGCCCTTTTGTTTTTCAAAATTTTGTTGTTGTGTTTTTTTTTAGTTCTTCAATGATATTGTTGAGAATAATACTTAGCTTGAGCTCTTTCTTTTTCTTTATGAAATTATTCTTTCAAAGAACGACATTTTTGAATAAGAAGGTTTGAATCATTTAAGATGTTATCAAATTCTCTTCCCATTTGTTCACATAAATATCAAGGTTCATAATTTGTTACCTCGTCTTCTTCTATTTTTTCCATCAAGCATATGTTGGATTCCTCAGCTTCTTATGTTTCTGATTCCTCTGAATCATCCCATGTCGCCATCATTGATTTCTTTTTGAAGGGAAATCGTTTTGGTAGTTTTTTGTTTAAGGGACATTCTGCTTTGTAGTGTCCTAATTTATTACATCCAAAGCATGTGACTTGGCTCTTGTCTACTTCTGTTTTAGGATTTTTGCGTTTGAAATCTCTTTTTGATTTGATCTCTTCTTCTCATCATTCTCTGTATCCTTTTGGTGAGAAGAGCAATTTCTTCATCAGCATCTTCTTAATCAGTTTTTTTTTTTTTTTCTTTTTTTTTTTTTTTTCTGATTTCTCCTCTGTTTGTACTGTGATGCTTTCTTGAGATGCCTTTAGTGTTATTGCCTTTTCTTTCTTGACTGGTTTGTCTTCTTGCAGAAATACTTCATGTGCTCTTAAAGTTCCAATTAATTCTTCCAGGGGAAGTGATTCAAGGTTCTTGGTCTGGCTTATACCTGTTGGCATTGGTCTCCATATGATTGGAAGACACCTCATGATTTTTCTTACTCTTTCTTGTACTGAGTAAGCTTTGCCAAGAGAACGCATTTATTTCACTATTGTTGTGAACCTTGAGTACATTTCATCAATAGTTTCTTCTTCTTGCATTTCAAACAGTTCAAATTTCCTTATGCTAATGTTTATTCTTGTTTCTTTCACATGACTTGTTCTTTCATGGTGAGTTTGCAGTGTATACCATACTTTTTTAGCAGTTGTGCAATCATTGACTCTTTCACTTTCTTCCCTTCTCAAAGAACACAATAAGAATAATTGAGCTTTAGAGTTTAGGAGTACCTTACTTTTATCATCAGTTGTCCAGTTTGCTTCTTTCTTTGCAGCAAAGGTTGAATCATTTTGATCAACTCGTGGTATGAAATCTCTATTTGTAATGATGCGCCACATCCCTGTATCTTGAGATTTCAGAAACAACTGCATCTTATTTTTCCAGAAATAATAATCAGATCCATCAAAGTAAGGTGGTCTATTTGAAGATCCTCTTTCAACAATGTATTTTGCTTTCGACATCTTTTCTTCTAGATCTTTTCTCTAGCACTTATTAGGTGTTTTAATCTTTCTAAAGATCGTGATCTGATGCCAATTGAAGTAGCAATGTCGATTTACAAGAAAGGAGGTTTGAATTGTAAACGTTCCTATTTAAAAATTCCTGAAAAATCTAAAGATTTAACTCAAGAATGATCTTAGTTAAGAAAACAAAAAACAGAGAATGTTCTTGGTTTTTTTTTCCAGAAAACGGAGAACGTTCTTGGTTAGCTTAAAAAATAGAAATTCAGTTTATGTTTTAACTTAGTTAATTAATTATGCTTAATAAATAAAGAGATAAGAGAAAGAATACCACACAAAGATGTATCCTAGTTCCCCCAACTTGGGCTACGTCCAGTCCTCAAAACTATGAGATTTTCACTAAGTGTCCAAAACAAAGAACCTTCTCGGTTTTACAGAACTTAGCTTAGATAAACTTTCATCTGTTACAAGCTGTATTTCTTTCCACCCATAAAGCAATTTTAAGCACCTATCAACCTTGATATGATTTCTTACAATCTATTCAAACTATACTAAGCTCTTATAGTTTGAGTTTTATAATAATGATGAGATTATTATGATAGAATTTGAGATGTCTCAATTCTTTTTTGAGATTCGATTCTTTACAAAGACTTCAGTAAAATAGTATGATATATAACCAGAAGTAAATCTTTCTTGAGAAAAAGAGAATTTCAAGTATGTGAATGTGAATGGTTTGTTAGACTTGATAGCACTTGAATTTTTGTTGTTTCCCTGAGCATTAGCCTTTCTTTTATAGGCATTTTGGAGAATTTATTAATGGTCAAAAGAGTTGTTGGTAGTGCTTTGTCAGTTTTGACCAAAACCAATATATATGAATAAAAATATTTCAGCCTTTGAACACTTTATGAAATATGTTTGACTGAGCATTTTTCTTCATTCTTGATCAGTTTTCTCTTGTGTTTAATGATCCTTTATACTTTAGATGTATTTGTTGATGATTTAACTTCGATCTGGAGATTTGATTCTTTCCAAAACTGCTTGGAGAATGATGATGAACTTCTGCAGAAATATGGAGATTGATACTGAACTTCTGCAGAATCGTAGAGATTTATTATCAATTTGGATTGTCAGTTTTTTATCTTTCTGGAGATTGATGATCAATCTGAAAGTTCAGTTTTGATCATTCTAGATGATTTTCTGATGTCTTGTATAGATCAAGATTGATTAACTTTCTTGAAGTTAAGCTGGAGAAGGTTCAAACTTATTTTAACTTGCTTGATTCATGACCTTTTATCTTAGTGATTCGAATGCCTTTTTTGACTAAAATGGATCTTACTTGTTCCTTTTCAAGTATTGATAACATTAGTATGAAATTTAGAGGCAGAATCTTATTTGAACAAATGGAGATTGATTGATCAATAGGTTGTGATGATCAGTCTTGATCCTGGATAACATTATATGTTTTATCCAGAATGTTCCCTTTCTTTATTTGTTCAGTTTTTATCTGATTTCTTTGTTTTGCTTGATTACTATCTTTGAATTAATTCACTCAAAAGCACAAGTAAAATTAACATATCATTTTAGAATCATAATTAACCTTTGTTTATTTTCATCAAAGCTTTAATTTGAGAGTTTCTCTTAACACAATGTTGTGGTTATATTAGGGCAACTATCGACACAATTCTCACGAAAAAACAATAATATTTATTTATCTTACTTAGCAATGCAAGAAACTAATGTTACTACCGTATATTTGGCACTACAAAATTATACATTGCTAATGCAATGTGTTCTTCTTAGTGTTATAGAAATTTATTAAGTTTTAAGGAATGAACCAGATATTAAATACATATCATATTAAAACAAGAAATAAAATAGGTGTTGAATATCTTTATATTATAAGATTTACATCGGATAAAATAACAGTTGTGGAAAATTTACATGTCTTTTTCTATGGCTTGTAGTACACTTATATCAGTGCGATTGAAGCAAATGTTATTGTAAATTAAAAGCTTACAAATCATAATAAAAAAAATTTGGCAGGACCGGTTGATAATATGAGGTGATATTTGTGGATCAATACATATGTTTATTATTAACTCACAACCAGAAGTTTATGAGATTGTTGTATCAACTAAATTGACCAAGAGATCATTCTTCTCATAAGTTATGAAACCAATTAGCTGCTGCAAATGCTTCAATAAAAAAGTGTGTCCCTTTCGAGAATATAATATTGCAAATGAGTCTCAAATGCGTTTGAAGCTTGGTAGGCAAGTCAGTTCCAAGAAAAAACATCTTCAAACAAAGAAAATGAGTTAAAACGAAACATGATCCAAGAGATGATATAAAAATTTCAATAGTGTACTTTGATACAATTTTTTCAGTTTTAAAAAAATTGATCAAATACCTGAAATTTGGAAAACTAATGACATGTCGATAAATTATATCGAGAATGGAATATGATGGAATCTAAATGAAGAAAACATTGACAATATATGTTTACATAGAATATAGCATTGTGTAATAAATGATAATAAGAATCATAAACTAAAGTCTATTAAAGATTAAAGACAAAAAATATTTGAAAAATATAAAGAAGAAATTGGAGTGAAATTAAGTTCTCTTTGCAAAGCAAAAGGTTTTTGGACTTGTAGTCCATGCATCTGAAGATGTGAAACTAATTAGATATGATTGATTTTTCGCACGAAAAGAAAATGAGAATGACAAAATATATATTCACTTGAAATGAATTCAAGAACCTTTTTATACTGGATTAAGTTTAGTAGCCATGAAAGGCTCAATTTATATGAAATGCTCAATTTGCATGGCTCACTTAATAATGATGATTATATGAAACTCATTGAAGGATTTTATTTATGTGAGACATACAATCAAAATGAGTAAGTTTGTATGTGTTTAAACAATCTAGATGCACATTTATTCCCGCTCGCGTGAACATTTTATAAATGAGGAATATAAAAATGACATAGTTTGAAATATAATTTCTTAAAGAAACCTGTTGAGATGAAATATAAAGCAACAATAAATCTTTGCTTGGTATTACAAATAGCAAGATTTATATTGCAAGGGTTCAAAAATGATATTCCATTGACAAGTCAAAATCAATTGTGCATTCTTATTGAAAATAGTTTGAGATGAAGAACATTTTTGTGCATTATGCAACTTATATAGCAAAGGTTCTAAAATGGTCATACATGAACAAATCAAATCAATTGTGCACTCAAGAATGGTTTTGCAAAGATCTGTAAAACAAACAACAACAGCATCATCAAATAATGAAGAAATTTCAGTACTACATGAGGCAAATCAATATAATGTTTTGGTTGCATTTTGTAATTCATTAAAAACAAAATATTTATGGTTTTTCTTATAGAAAATGTTATCGCAACGATTCTACGAAAATATTATTGAATGCACTTCTATTTTGAAGAACAAAGATAAAACAAATATTTTTATAAATACATTGTCAATGAAAGCTCTTCGCAAAAGATTGGTTTTTGTCATCTCATATATTATTATCTATGGGAGGGGGGATAATAAATGTATGTTCGATATGTTACGCTCTTTTTTCCGTCATCAAGGTTTTTTCCATTAGATTTTTGTACTAGAGTTTTCTCCCAATGATTCATTTAAATATTTTGGCTCCAATGTAAAAATTAGGATTATGTTAGGCGGTAATCCAAATTTTTGAGTAGACGAAAATTTTTCACCAAACAAAGATTATGTTTAACTAGTTTTTCATTTTTTTTCTTTATTTTTTTTTGTTAACGTCTTCAAAAATTCTACCATTTTCAAATTTTTTAATTAGTTTTTTAAAAAAATTTACTTTTAATTAGTTGATGTGTTTAAAAACTAAAAAAAAATCACGTCTGTTCCTACAAATTTAAGTGTCATTATAGCAATTAGTTATAAATTTACACACATAATGATATAAGACGTCTATACCAATCGTACAAAATTTGTAAGTAGGTATAAGTTATTTATACCCACAAATTTTAGTGTTGTCATTGTAAACTTATGTATGTATATGTGTTTTTTGTAGTGTGGGTTTTTATTTCTGGTAAGATTTTTAGCGAGATAGTTTCTATTGAGCTTATTTAATGACACATATATTTAATGGACATCAAAGGGAGTGTTTTTAATATTTTGTGGATGTCTATATTCTCAACATTTCGATCCACCTTCACATGAGTTCTATAACTCCCATGAGTAAAATGTAGTAATTACTGATATTACTGGAATATTAATTGCACATTATATAAGACCATTCATATACTTATAGATTATTGAATATTTGTCCTATAAATAGGACTCTTGTAACATTGTGAAGTACACCTTGAAAAAAAAAAGGCTTAATTGCAGTTTTAGTCTCATGAATTACGAAAATAGACCCTCCATTTTTCTTTTCCCTAGTTTTGGTTCCTCAAACATAATTTTATAGTCCTTGATGAAATGTCATTTTTTTCCGTTTATTTAAGTCGTATCATGCTTCAAGATTTCGTGGTGCAATAATTGTACTTGAATTCTATGATAATAAATGGTGTGGTTTAAAAAAATGACACTTCATCAAATTTTGGACCAAAATTGGAGATAAATAAAATGGGGGACTACTTTCATGATTATTATTTTGAAAGGCCCAATTTTGTCTCTCCCTTCTCTCTATTGTTCTATATTTGGTTATTATTTTGAATAATTTCATAGTATCAATGATCTTTGTAACTCCTTAAATTTCAAATTAGTATATATTAGTAGTATTATAATAAATTATATTATATGTGTGTATTTTGTGGTTTGATAATTTTCTAGGTATTTTATTTTTTTGTATTTGCCTTAGTAATTTATTTGAGTTATTAATATTAAATATATTCTTTGTTTTATTTTAATATTACATATACTCTATTTAAGTTAAGATAGTATATACTCTATTTGTACATGTTCTAGAGTTTAAAAATTGATTTATAATAATGGGTCTAACTTTATCTTAAATCTATTAGCTTAAGTTTATTTTAATTATAATATAAATATTATTTGTTTACATTATAGTTGACGTTGTTTCCTATATCAATATATTTATATGTGTGATTATATATTAATATAAATATAGGGATGTATATATTAAATATATCTTTTGTTATATTAGGAATATATAGTAAATGATATATTTGTATTTGGTTGTTGTGTTGTTTTATTATTTTTGGAGACTACTAGAGATGATAATTGACAAAGACGACACATTAAATAAACACATATTAATAGAATCTATAATATAATATAAGAGGAATGAGAATGTCGTAAGAGGAACTGTATACATATAATCTAACATCGTACGCATTTTTTTTTTCTCTAAAAAGAGATGGTAAGTGTGAGGTTGCGGTATGTATTTTAATATACATGATTAAACTTACAAGGCATCTATATACAATACTATCTATATACATTACTAAATCAAATATTATGACAACTATCTAACTACAACCCTATTTTAATAAGATTAACTTATATAAAAAATGTTAACTAATCTTAATACTAAGCCTAATACATAAATGTTAACTAAAATAAAAAATGGACATATATCGGTTAATCTAAACTGGTATAAGAAATATAATTTGTAATTCATACCACCATTACCAATATAGGTCACACACAAAAAATAGTAATAAATAGAATATAGGTCTTAATTATTTAAATACAACTTTTAGAGGGTGTTGTATAATTTTTATTAATTAAAGTGATACCAATTATCAATTTATAATTTTTTTCAAGGAGATTTTAATTTGGTGTTTTGAAGTTATAAGCCTAAAATCTTACAATTGAGTTAGCACCTCTTAGATAAATCCTTATAGCACATACAAGTTTAATTATCACAATACTCTTTTAAGGTTGGAAAGTGTTTATCACATCAGAGTTTTCAAAACAATGAAGACATTTTTTGACCAAGTTAAAAATAATATATGGTCAAATGTTTTTGAAGAAAATTTAAAATAATAAATTTATGATTAAAGAAATTAAAGAAAATCTTTAATCAAATTGAAAAGAATATATGGTCAAGATTTGAAAAAGATTTGACCAAGATTTGTCAAAAGAAGATATGAATTATTTACAAGAAGGTTTGATCAAGATTTATCTACAACAAAATATGAACAGTATAATCGTAAGAATTTACAAACTCAATATGAACAAAATACGAACAGAATCAATCTGAAAAATTTACAAACTCAATCTGAATACAAGCAGGATCAATCTAAATAATTTACAAACTCAATCTGATTAAAACACAAACATAATCAATATGAAGACTTTACAAACTCAATATGAACAAAATACGAACATAATCAATCTAGAAGAACTGCTTAGATTGGATTCATAAATAAAGAGTTGTCTAAATAACATATTATAAAAATAAAATAAAAAACATCTTGTTCAGAGCTATTTTTTAATAAGATCGTTGTTGACAAAACTAGAAATGAAGGTACAATTCAGAATTAAACAATGACTAAATTGAAGTCGTAATTTTATCTATAAATAGATACTCAAAGCTGAAGAAAAAGATCATCGAAAATCAGAAAATAGTAAAAGAACTCATAAGCTCAAAATTTCAAATTCATCATAGAGTTCAAAGAGAGAAAAACTTATTCAAGTTAGAAATATTTTCTAAGTATTTTTTCTTAAAGTGTGAGAGTTATTATTATTATCATCTTTTTAAAAGAAACTACTCAAGCTCCAAGCCTTTGTAATCAAACCTCATAGTGGTGTTAGTGTGCCTTCAACAATCTAAGGTTGTCAGGTTGTATAGAAAAGACTTGATTGGTAGAGTTAAAGTGTTTGTCTTCCTCAAAAGTATAGGATTGTCAGGTTGTTTGAGAAGATTGGCTTGGAGAGTCAAGTGTTTTGTAATTCAAGTTGTTCACTTAGTTGATTGAATCCTTATGAGTGAAGGGACTGAATGTAGACAAATTAATGATTAACCAGAATAATGAAAAAGTTATCAATGTAGTTAAACACAATTCAACATATTCTTGTGTTTGCACCTTCAATATCCTCAACCATAGTCTATGAATTTTGAACAATTATTTTTCCCAATTGTAAGATTCTCATATCTAAAAGGTACTACGTTTTCCTCGGGCTTACACTAGTCAGCACTAAATTACAAGGTTACGACAACACTACACAAGGGCAAGAGAAAAAACCACACAACACTGATTCGTTCAAGGGATAGACGAAAAGCTAAGTTTATAAGGCTCCTAATAGGTTTAGTGCGACTACTAAACCTGACACTTGATTAGTTTAGGACGCCTAAATTGACACCATCCGATCTAAGATCAAATCGAACTCTGATACCATAATGTGACACCCCGATTTTCACAGTAAATTGTTTTCCCTTTTAAAACAATACACTTCTAAAAATTTCCTTTAAATTAAGTTAATTAGTAATGCGCTTACAAGGTGAGTAGAAATTTATAAAATCAACTTCTTTATTTCAAATTTAATTTACAAAAAGTTAAAGAATATATACAAGAAGGATTATTGACATTGATTATCCGACTACCTCTAAAATGATCATAACACACTTAAACAAAGGTTATTAGGTAATACTAACCCACTAACTACATCAAGTTGTCCGTATTTTAGTAATTTAAAAGGGTCACAAGAAGTAAATTGGTGGATGAAGTAAATTGCCAAGAAGATCTTGGGGAGATTATTGGAGGAGCGTCCTTACATAAATGTAGGTAGTACGTCCTGTTGAGGCAATTCTATACAATAAACTTTTCTTTCCATTGAGTAGGAGGAAACTTCACTACTCGTATAAACTTGAAATTATAATTGTTATGTGCATTCATTATATTGAATGGTATTAATACACAATAACTGAATATGTAATGCACATTGTTAGATAAGTTGATAATATGAGCCCCAAAAAGTTTAAATGTAATTATGTATTTATATGTTGATAAATGATTATACGTGATTATGTGGATAGATGACTATATATGTTCTAAGTGACAAGTATTCTAAATGTGATAACATGAACTACACGCCTACTATGCATGTTCTTCTTTATTGTGTGTTTGATTTGTGATTCTCACTCGTATAACCACTCTAGGTACACAACAATAGATGAAATTCTAATTTATATCAGGCTCTAACCACGTAGCTTAGGGATTAAGGTTATTTGCAAAATTGATTTTACTACGAATTATGATTGCTTTAAATTACCTTTTTGTAACAATAACATTATTTGAAAGTATTTTAATAAAGTTAAAATGATTTATAAATGTTTGCATTTTTTATATCTTTATTTATTATTCGGGTAGAGAGTGTCGTATCCATCATATGACCTTTGTTAATTATCATAGTAGAAAATTATAAGTATGTTGTGACATATCATTTTATGTACCTTCTAAAAGAAAATATATGTCACAACACTAGCATAATATAATTAATATGCTTCAAAGCTTGTCAAAAAGATTGAAAGATGGAGGTATTGTAAATTGAAACTTGAAATAATTATAATAGTTACAACAGTATGATGTGTAAATAACTGAAATTGTGGACTTATAAGCACCATGTATAATTTCAACTTATCTGGAACCGTTACTCAACACATACATTGGTTATTTATAGCATCTACATTGTTCATTAATACAAAGCCCTTTATAAGGTTCACATGGTTCCTTACATACAAAGTGTGCAAAGCAAAAGACACATTTTCCTATGATGCAAAAACAAGAAGATAAAAGTGTTAATAAAAGGTGACGAAAAAATATGTATAAAGTAAAAAATAAAAGTGAAAATGATGAGAGAATTGACTTACCAGAACTTACGCCATTTACAAGAAAAAATAGGAAAATTAAAATGATCTTAACATAAACAAATTTGAAAACTTCAGCCATGTTTTTTCTTCTTCTCATTTTCTTATATCAAACATTAAAATTTTGTATCCATTTATAATTAATTTTTTTAGCACTTGTGGAGATAAAAACAATTCTTCAGAATAGTATCGTTATCATAAAATGTCTTTTGCCTATATTCATGTGTTATGTTTGTCCCTTTAGATCACTCAATTGAGGATCTAACATAAAAGGTGTTTGGCAACTTTTCATTACACCTTATTTCTATTAAAACCTTTCATGATAGCCTGAGGAAAACTCTAAAACAATATAATAATAATAGTATTCAACAATGACAAACTTAGTCGTAGGAGTTATATATTAACCAATCAGTTTAAAATCAAAGTTAATGGGTATCAAATATGAAAAAAAAAATGATTTAACTAAATTGATTTTGGTAAAAAGAAGTGGGTTGAACTAAAACTATTTATGATTAGGTATATTTGAATAACTTTTATTAAAACTACTTGATTGTATAATTACTAGAAGGGTTTGATTATCTGTATTTATAATTTAAGTTTATATATAATTATATTCCCTGCAGTTATATCATTGTTTGGTTTTTGTCCCCCCATAAGTGCTTCTAGATTATATTCCCTGCAGTTATATTATTTATATTATTGTTTGGTTTTTGTCTCCGGAAGTGTTTCTATTTGAACTCACTCCATGCAAATTCAAAATTTGTTGCTTTTACTAAATAATAACAACTTATTGGACCACATATACTACCAGAACTAAAAGAAATAAATTTTATATTTGTAGGGACTTAATCTAATCAACAAAACTTACAGTCAAGGACAAATTAATCATATTTGATTTTCTGTCAATTATTTTTTACTATGTGGAATTGTATTTTCTATTTGGCATTTATCTGCAAATGTGGAGGATAAATATTTTGCATTATTGAGATAATTATCTCTAATTTTTCCAAACAATGTGGTATCTATAGCTCGGTGGATTTGATTTGTGCATTTAAATGGAGGAGGAAAATAAAGGTCTAAATATGATTAAACTCAACTCTTCTAATTACACACTTTGGAAGACTCTCATGGAAGACATGTTATACAATAAAGATTTGTATGATCCTATTGAGGGTGACACTGATAAACCCATAGATAAATCTGACGCTGATTGGAAGAAGATGAATAGAAAGACAATGGCATTGATCAGGCAATGGTTGGATCTGAGTGTATATCCATATGTTGAAACTGAAATAGATGCTAACAAGATGTGGGAAAAATTAAAAGAGGTTTATGAACGAAATAATGTGCAAAATAAAGCATTCTTGATTTGGAAGCCGGTGGATATGAAATACAAAAAGGAGGATTCAATGGCAGAGCATATGAGTATTTATCATAAGACACTAAATCAATTGACAACTGCATATATTAAATTAGATGATGAGTTGCAAGCATTGTTAATGTTGAGTTTTTTGCCTGATAGTTGGAAAGTCCTTGTTGTGACGTTGACCAATTCAGCTCCAAGTGGAAAATTGAAAATGTCAACAGTTAAAGAGAGCATGTTGAATGAAGAAGCTCGAAGAAAGAAATTTGGTTTGATTGGTTCTTCCTCAAAGTCAGAAGCACTAGTTACAGAGTCACGAGGGAGAAGTCAATCTAGAAACTTCCATAGATGCGATAACACTGAAAGTCGTAACAAGTAAAGAAGCAAGTCAAGGACTAGAAAAGAAGTGATTTTCTATCATTGTGGCAAAGCACGTCACATAAAAAGAAATTGTAGGTTCCTTAAGAGAGATCAATCAAAGGAAAGAGTGAAGACAAAGAGAATAAAAATGATAAAGATACAACAACAATTGCATCTATTAATAATGTCTACATTGTTGGTGATGATAATTCCATAAATCTTGCATGTCATGATTCACCTTGGATTATTGATTTGGGAGCCTCATATCATGTTACTCCTAGACGTGATTTCTTCTCATCTTACAGTACTGGTGATTTTGGCATGGTAAAAATGGGAGATGGAGGAGTATGCAAAATTATCGATATGGGAGATGTTTGGATTAAAACTGGGATTGGTTGCAAGTTTCAACCAAAGAATGTTAGACATGTTCCTGATATTCGTTTCCACTTCTCTCTATAGGATGCCTGTGAAACTATGCTAAGAAGAAGTGAATGCAATTGAAGACGCATCTTCTGATTTATGACATATGCACCCCGATCACTTGAGTGAGGAATGACTCAACATACTTGCGAAGAAAAATTTTCTTCTTGTGAAAGGTATGTCTCTAGAATGTGCACACATTATTTTGCTGGAAAACAACATAGATTTTATTTTATAATATTGGTCTTCATAGGAGGCAAAATATTCTTTATTTAGTTCATACTGATGTTTGTATGATGGATAGTAAATCTCTTTGTGGTGCATCATATTTTGTTACCTTTATTGACGACCATTCTAGAAAAGTGTGGACCTTTCCTTTGAAATCTAAATACCAGAGACTTGGAGTCTTAAAGCATTTTCATGCAACTGTTGAAAGAGAAAGGGGAAGGAAATTGAAATGTGTTCGATAAGATGACGGTGGTGAATATAGAGGTTCGTTTGAAGAGTATAATAGAGAATACGGAATCAGACTTAAGAAAACAGTTCCAAAGAAACCTTAGCATAATGGTGTTGTAGAGATAATGAATCACATGATTAATGAAAGAATCATATGTATGCTCTCTCATGCAAAATTATCGAAATCCTTTTGGAGTGAAGCAAGGAAAACTATAGTGAATTTGGTCAATCTTTCTGCTTCTATTCCATTTGATGGTGATGTTGCAAATAAAGTGTGGACAGGGAAAGATGTTTCTTACAGTCATTTGAGAGTTTTTGGCTGCTTATGTTTTTTTCACGTTCTAAGAGATGAGATATCCAAGCTTGATAGTAAATCTAAACATTGTGTATTCGTCGGTTACATTTGAGAACTTTTGGCTGCTTATGTTTTGTTTACGTTTTAAGAGATGGGATGTCCAAGCTTGATAGTAAATCTAAACAGTTTGTATTCGTCGATTATGGTAATGAAGAATTTGGTTATAGATTATGGGGTCTGGTTGGCAATAAAATTATTAGAAGCCAAGATGTGATATTTCATGAAGACCAGACTATTGAAGATTTTGATAAAGTTGAGAAACATAAATCAAATTCTAGAAGTTACATTCATATTGCGCCTAAGCCCCTTGTAGAAAATTTTGTTGATGGGGGAGATATGCAGGTAGATGATGAGAATGTAATTGATGATCATATACCTCACCATGATGAGCAGGTTCCAGCTGAGCCACCAGTCGAGTTTGAGTTTAGAAGATCTACTAGAGAACGTCAACCTTCTCAAAGATATCCTCCAAATGAGTATGTGATGATCACTGATAATGGAGAGCTAAAGTACTATCAAGAAGTTATTACAAATATTGATAAAGAAAAATGGTTGAAGGCCATGCAAGAAGAGATGAATTCCTTGCATGAGAATCACACATTTGATTTGGTAAAGTTGCATAAGAGCAGAAAAACACTCAAGAACAAATGGGTATACAAGATAAATGAAGAAGAGAATAGTTCTCAACTAAGATACAAAGCAAGATTGGTTGTGAAAGGTTTTAATCAGAGAAAAGGTATTGACTTTGATGAAAAAATTTCAGTTGTGGTGAAGATGTCTTCTATTCGAGTTGTGTTTGGATTAGCAGCTAGTTTGAACCTAGAAGTTGAACAACTTGATGTGAAAACTGCATTTCTTCATGGCAATTTGGAGGAAGAGATCTATATGGAGCAACTAGAGGGTTTCGAAGTCAAAGGTAAAGAGCAGATTGTGTGTAAATTGAAGAAAAGTTTGTATGGACTCAAACAAGCACCTCGGCAATGTTACAATAAATTTGATTCTTTCATGGAGAAACGTGGGTACGGAAAAACTATTTCTGACCATTCTCTGTTTGTCAAGAAATTTTCTAATGGTCATTATATTATTATCTTGTTATGTGTGGATCACATGTTGATTATTGGTCATGACGCTAAGAATATTCAATCTCTAAAGAAAGATTTGAACAAGTCTTTTGCAATGAAAGACTTGGGTCCTACAAAGCAA
>NC_021161.2:39006698-39006997 GCF_000331145.2 Cicer arietinum
AGTCACACTTGGTTATTTTTCTTTAACCTCACTATGAACCCGTCAAAAATCCCTCAATGGTTTCTCATTGGTGGAAACTTTATGGCTCAACCCCAGAAATTCTTCATCCGGAAGTTCACGAAAGCTTCCAGCTATTCAAAACCAACTACAAACCTACGGACAGAGAACGCATTTTCCACCCCTTGATGCTTTTTTCTACAAAATTCTTCTTACCATGGGTAACAGCTTGGTATTTTGAAATAAACCAACAACAGGTACATACAATCCTCGTTAGAAGATTCAAAACTAGATGGTGGACA
>NC_021161.2:39007634-39040902 GCF_000331145.2 Cicer arietinum
TTGCCTATATAAGCAAGGCTTGTCTTCAGTTCAAGGCAGAGTGAAATAGAGCAAGATAGCTTCTGTTAGAAATCTTGAGAATTTCTTAAGTGTCTCCTATATTTTATTTTGTATTTTCCGTTTTCAATTTTCAAGAAGTTGATTCCATTGTAAGTATTCGTTAATATGTTTTAATCATATTTTGTTTTTCCCTTATATATATATATATATATATATATATATATTGGTTGAACCAAGATTCAAGAAGATACATACGGATGTAAATCATTTCGATAGTGGAAAAAATTATCTCACCCCTAAAAGGTACCTGAAGATGTACAACAACACTTATGAATTTTAACGGCAGACTCCCAGAATGTTGAAGAAGGTTTCTAAATGTGACAATATGCATAGGCTAGAGAAGAATAATCAAAGTCTGAGGAGGTGTCTGAAGAGGCAGAGTAAATAATACTTCTATGCTATTATTGAAGTTTGCGCTAACTTCTTCTCCAATTTGAGTATAACAAAATTGTTTTTGTGGTGTTTTATGAAAAGCAATTGATGTTTATATTTTTATGTTATCTTTCATTTACAATATCAATAATCAAAAAATAATTATTTTAATTTATGTCGATTCCAACTATTGATGTTTTATTCAATAAATCGTATGTTTTGCCTTCGTTCAATCACTTCTTATTAGGTCATTTGTTTTTTTTTTAAATCATAAGGTCTTGATAGTTCATAATTTCCATCATTCAAAGTAGATCTATTGTTACAATGCATGTTTTTTTAGCACAAAAAATCAACTGAACAATTGTTGGAATATACACAATTTTTGGAAAATTAAAGTTCCAACAGTAATTGAGGAACAATAATAACATAACATTTGTCTACATGATACTTTAAAACTTCGAATCCATGTTTTTAACTTTACGTTCTCTAAATCAAATTTCAATATTTCCTTTTGCGTTATAATTGAATCATGAATGACATTATATTTGTTGTTTTTGGCTCATATAACTCAACAAAAAAGACCCGACATTTGAGCTGGCAATGAACAGATGGAGGCTATAAATTAAATTTTAACCAAATATTTTAGATTTGTCATAAATTTATAAATTATTATTTTATTCTGACAAGTCAAGCTTACGAACGAACAATTATTTCCTCCATCTCATTAAAAATACCTCATTTTCTATTTATTTTTGTCTCAATTTTTTTGTTATTTTACAATATCAATACAACATTAATTACTTTTTTCCACTAATACTTTTATTTATTATATTTCAACTCATCAAACTATTTTGCTAATTGCAATTAATAAAAAAAATGAGTAAATGAAATATTTTATCATTAAAATCAAATCAACTAATTATTTTCTAAAGAATTGTAGACACTTCAAATGATATATTTAAAATGAGATGGAAGAAATACTTATCTTGAAGAGTAATGTTGTTTTTCACGCTAATACAATGAAAACAAAGTATCTATCGGGATCTAGAATTATTCTATTTTAAATGCACATATTTTCATAATTAAATTTAATTAATGTCTTTTTTAAGTTGCACTTATGTTATACATTTGTTTTAGTTCAACTTTTTCATTTAAAATAGCCTATTATCGTAGACGGAAAAGTAATTACTACTATCAATTTAAATTATTCAATCATTTTTTAATTTCTTCAGTTGTCTTGTGAATTTTATATATGTTAATGTCACTTAATATTTTTTTTAAGTTATTCTTTTGTGACGTGACTAGCACTTTCCTATCAATTTGCTTTGTGGAATTGTATTTTCTATTTGACCATTTCTCTACAAAGGTGAGAAAAAAAACATTCTGCATTATTGACATAATTATTTCTATTTTTTCCCATCAGAATCTACGGGTATTAATGGTAGGCTTCGGCTCATCCCCTAATACAAAAACAAAAATTATTATAATTTTAAGGATTAAAATCATACTTAAATCTAAATTTAACTTTAGATGATCATTTAAATCGATGTATACTGATTATTTCTTTTATTCATATGATGTTTTTGCACTCTAATTTTTATTTAAAAAAATTAAGGATTAATAAACATAATCACACATGGCTTGTTAGAAAAAAAAAATAGGGTTCCACAAAAATGTAACTATTGTTACACAAGTAAAATTAATTAAATAAGGAACCAAATAAATCTATCCCAAAATATTGTCACTTTCTCTTAAGTAAAATATATATATATATATAAGAAAAGAGGGAAAGATAAAACGTAATTAAAAAAAAAAGAATAAATTACTTGTACTTATAAGAATGAGAATTGGTTTTTGTTTATATTAGAAGGTTGGAGTTTCATCTTCAAACTTGATAAAATTGATTAAGGTACTTGAATCGATTAGTTTTTCTTAAAGTCAACCTTAATAAATTATACTCAACTCGTGTTTACATGTTGCAGACTCACATATACAAGTCTATAACATACACCAAACAAATACTTATTCTATATTTTCATTAGTGTCTATTTATGTCTTGTAGATTATCCCCCATTATCCCCCACTATCCCCCACATAAGGTAATTTTTGAAGAGGCTTGAAGATATTAAATGTAAGTATCTCTTTCAACGGAGATTCGAATTTAAATTTATTATATTATAGGAGAATAGTCATTTCTACTAGACTCAACTTTATTCTTTGTTCTCGTTAGTGTCTTATATATGATTCATATTGATTAGCATTTACCGCAATAAAGTTAATTACAACAAGAAATAGGGATATAAAAGAGGATGACATATATAAACTTGAAAGTTTTAGCTATGTTATTTCTTCTTTGTATCTAACAAAAAACTATTTTGATCACTTCAAAAAAGTAAAATATTACCTTTGTATTTCTTCAACTAGCCACTTCGGAGGGGAGGAGCAACACAAATGTTTTTATATGCTCATTTCTCTAACTTAACCCTAATGGGCCTCGTACAAACCAAATCTCTCACTTAATCCAAATCCCTTTTTATTTAATTAATTTTTATTAATCAAATAAGTTTAATTAAATCTTATTTAATTAACCCAAACTCCTTTATATTTAATTAATTTTTATTAACCAAATAAATTTAATCAAATCTTATTTAATTAAATTTGCTTTTTCTGATTAATTTTTGTATGGTGTGTGACTCTATAGATTTTCTATAACACCCTCTAATTTTTTTATTTAAATGATTAGCATCTATATCAAGCATGACATGATAATGAACTAAAATCAAGTTTGCATACATCCCTACAAAGATCATGTTATGCTAATTTGATTAAATAAACATCAAATTCACAACCTTTCACATTTCAACTATATTTAACTACGATGCACAAATCAACATTTAATAGATACTGAATATGCAAAAATTAATCCAAGAACAACAATAAAATAACCAACAATCTAAAAAAAAAAGTAGCAATTAAATTAAAGGTATGAAAACAATAAACTTAAAATAAATAAATAAAACATAAAAACAACAACTCTAAGAAACAAAATAAATTACGAAATCAACTTGAATTGCATGAAGAAAAACATTTACCTTCGACTCTTTCCTTCCTAGCAATAACTATAAGAAACGAGGACCAAAAGCACCCTCCGAGAAAAAATCAATGTTCTTCTTATTGTATCACAAAAATTAGGAAAAGAGACTAGAAAGTTCAATTTGATATATGAGTGATTGTGATGGTAGCGTGAAGACCATAATGAGTGGCTAGCGTTTTCTTCTTCCTTTTGTTTGTGATTGAATGATTGTAGTCTTAGGCACATGGTAAGAATAAGTAGTGTTAGAAATGGAAGGGAAAGACACTAATATGTAAGCCAATATTTTTATTTTTATTTGTAACTTACTTTAACTATACTAAAAAATGTTGTCTAGATTTCTCTTCGGTAATAAAAATAAAACCATTACTTTGTCAAAGAGAGAGAGGTGTGAGATACAAAGGAAAAAAATATATATGCCTTATGTTCTCTTTTAAATGTTTTCCAACACAAATAAATGTTTAGCAATTCAATTTGTAACCTTTCATTCAAAATGATATTAAATTCGTAAGGGAGAGATATAGTTTTTCTATTTTAATTGCATTCAAGGACAAAATGAAGATAGACAACTAGTTGTAGTTTCTCATAAATAAAATGAAAATGTAAGAGGGAGAATAGTATTCTCCCACTATATGTTCAATTTTAAGGTGACATTAAGAAAAGGTTTGAAATATTGGTAGTTAATGATAAAAATCATGATACAAACATCACCTCAAATATATTATATAACGAAATATTTGAAAGTGTAAAATAGTTTTTTTGTATAATTTTTTTTTTATACTTTTGTTATTTATTTTTTAATTATATTGAAAGCAGATACGGTTACAATATCGATATATTAACATACTTGTTTTCTTTCAATGACCCAACAGAGCACGGTGTACGTCTAGTTCGAAACTAATCATATAGTGACAACATATGTGTAAATGAAGTTTTGGGTTTATAAGTAACATATACTTAAAAAAATACAATAATAGGAAAGGAGGAATTTATAACGTCTGTGAATTAGATTCAAAACATTACTTAAAGATGTTTATTTTCTTTAAACAAATGACTACTTTAAAAAAAAAATAGCTTGTCATGTAATAGATTGTGTTTGAAAATAAACATGATTTATTATTGTTTTTGTAAATGAACGCAAATCAACTTACAAAATATTTTATTATAAAAGCTAATTTATTAATTGTTAGAAAAAATTAATTTTATGTGCTAAAATAAAATAAAATAAATTATTTTTAAGTGAAATTCACCAAAATAAAATTAATTAAAATTAACGATGATTTAATTATTTTCTAGCGGAAGAAAAATCCACTCTAATTATAGTTAACAATGACAAGTAAATAAACTTTAAAAATATATTACGTCAGTTTTTTTTATTAATACAAGGTGTTATTTTAAAATAAAAATCTCATTTTTTCTACGGACGTGCACGACAAAAACATCATTGAGTCGTGCATATCTTCGATGTATATCTTTGAGATCATTAGTTCCTAAAATATTGGTGTAAAGGTTACTTCCATCGTCTACAACAAATCAAACCAACCAATAAATTAAAAGCCATAAAATAAAGTACACAAATCTCTCTACAATCAAATAATTATATGAATTAAAGTAAACAAAAGAAAGTAAATAGAAATTTTTTTATTACTTTTTTTATCATAATTAATTAATTACTATGTCATGAAAGTACTCATAAAATTAAGTAAATACTGAACCACCTTAAAACACATAATCAAATTTAAATAGAATCATATATGTTTGTTCCTAGTAACTAAATGATTCGGTTGTAACCGATCACAAAGGCGTCCATACATATAGTACACCTATTATATTGCAGAAAGATAAATCAACCACAAAAGTATCCTTAAAGACCTACATGTCAAGATGATGAATTTCAAAGTACATATTATCAGTTATATAGGCGAGTACACAAATAAGTTTGAGTATTTCATATATACACGTAGTCAAGAATGATAATTTTATATAATAAATCATAAAAGTCATCACTTTTGTTATGTATATATATGAACGTGTACACATATGGATGTAAGCAAATATCATTAAAAAAATATATTATTTTCTGTATTTATTATTATTTTTAAAATTCGTGAAACATTTATATAGGACATATAAATTGAAACTATTCTTTTAGTATATCAAGAATTCTTATATCGATATTTTAGAATATTGAATTTAATGTCTAGATTGAAAGCCTCGTAACTTAGCCTTTTCTTAATTTCTAGTAACACGTTCTAGATCCTTCAGATCGCAAAATAATAGAAAGTGTCAAGTTTTACCGGTGAACATTTTGTATTAGTTTTCTTCCTTTAATAAAAGAAATCAAATAAAAATTATGGAATGAATTTACTTTGAGATGATACTAACAGATGGAAGAAAATTTGAATTCACTTGGTGATGATGATGGCGTGAGAAACAATTTAAGTGTTGGTTATATAAATGTTGATTAGAGTCTAACAAGGCAGAAGACAAATTATGTAATGCAACGCGAGGCTATATAGTGTAGTAGTTGTATAGTCGTGTTTGACCGACAAAAGGAATTTAAAGATGCAAAGAAATAATAAAGGAAGAGCTAGACATACCAATTGTCAGGTTCTATACTCTTGCACAAAAATTGAATTGCACTTAATTTCATTATTTTGTTGCCTTTCCACCTCTTTGATTACTGTTTTTAAATTATTTGACTGTTACCAAGCCAATTGCAATTGTGTATTAGAATTAAATAGCTGACTTTATCCATAATAACCTAATAACGTATTCATTTTTCTAAAAGAGATAGATAAATATTATCAAAATTAACTTACACAACTGTAAGGTTTTGAGTAGTGTAACACCCTATATTCCAATATATATATATAATAATTTATATTATATCTTTATAAAAATTTGCAGCAGAAAAATAAAAGTGACAGTTGATTTTTATGAGTTACTTAGAATACCACATTTCTTGAAATATAAATGGTATACTTTAGACTTTTTTTCCTCATATAAAAGAGTGCAATTTAAATGAACTTTATTTAACTATAATATCTTAACTTAATTTCAAAAACTTACCAATACTTATAAGATTTTAATACAAAAAGTCGTTTCTGATTAAATAAGTAAAATGCCACTCATAACTCCCAAACTTGAACTTCAACACTTATTAAACTGTAATAATTGCGATTTTGAAAATACAGTGCCAACTCCGTCAAACATAAACAACGAAGCAGGTGAGTTTCAAAATTATGTTGATAGTATAATATAAAGAACACGCAAATAATCATAATAGACTGTATCATAACATCATGATACATCAAAATATTCAAGGAAATAATATCATATTATAACATCAAAGTCACTCATGTAAATTCATTATCTCATTATAATATACACCAAATCATCTAAGAGAAACTATTACCACTTTTGAAACACATTAATTACAACAAAACAATTACAAGAAAATAAAATTAGGAGTGTAACAGGTCGGTTTGGTTTGGTTTTATTCGAAAAATGAATCCAAACCAATGAAAATAACACGGGTTGGTTTGGTTCAGTTTTACTTATTTTTTATGACTGGATCCGAACCAAATTAAACCGATGATATATAGGTTGGTTCAGTTCAAGTGATTGGATTTCAAAAAAATAAAACTATAAAAATTTCAGTTTTTTGACAGAATATACAAGTGCAATTGTCACTTTAATTTGTTCCTCTAAAATAGAATTTGAAATAACTACAAACTCATAATTTAATCTTCTAAAAGACTAAAACAAAATATGCAGTAGCATTACATAATTTAGTTCCTTAAAACAGAATTTGGAATAACATAGTATAATAACAACCCAAGTTAAAATACAAAACAAACAGTAACAATGTCAAATTAAACTAGAATTTAGTTGTCTAGATTCCAAATGAAAATGTAAATTACAATGCAAAATAAATAAGTGTCTTAAAGGATCGTGAAGAATTTCAAGTCTTTCATAACTATAATATGGAATCAAGACGCAAAGAATATTCTCATCAATAAATCTCTTGCAAAAGGTATCAAGAACTAATTTCTCATACATTTTGTACAGTTCAGAAGTAACACAAGCAAATTTGAAGCTTAAATCTCAGCCTTATTAAGATTAATCAATAACTTTATGAACTTCAAAAAGTTCCGAAAGCAAAAGTGCAACCGAAAAGTGGTTAACGTACTCAGCTAGCATTGTTCACATTAATAAACTCAATCAACATGTAAAGGTGTGTCGAGTCCCAAGTTTTATCTCTCTTCCACTTAAACTTAGAATGTTCATGAGATTTTCAAGTAAATATTTAATGTGTTGTAACCATGCTTTGGGATACGAGCCCAATGGTCAAATGAAGGGCAACAACATAAACATGAAGCTACAAAACCTCTATATATATATAGAGAAGACATCAAAACTTAAAAAGACCAAGAACTTACATCAAGAATTCAACTTACTTATCAAAAAGTGAAAAACTTGATTAAAAACTCCAAAAAACTCAAGGTCTACATTGTATCAGTAGAAATAAGTTTCTAAAAGTGTAATATCAGCCTCACCTCATTCTAAGTTGAGAAATCACGATATTAAACAAAAATTCATTTATAAACATTCTAAAGCCATCTTTAAAGTTCTGAAAATAATTCACGTGTTGTATAAAGAATTGTACATTCTTTAGTGACTTAAAAGAAAAGTTGTATGCCTACTACATATTATATATTGTAAAAATGTCTCAAGTGGAAAAAGTGTAAGCTGTAGAAGTTGAGAATGTTTCTCAAGCATCTGGTAGAAAATCTCACAAAGCGTGACGATTGGATGTAGCACAAGTTGAATGAGCTAGTATAAATCTTGTATGTGATTTTATTTCTCTATCTCTTTACTTCCAATATTAAAAGTTTACTTAACACACACACACACACAAACTTTCTTAAGTACAAACTACCAACTCAAAAGGATCTCAATTCAAACTCCCTTATGTAACACCCTAAACCCCAAAATAATATATAAAAACTTAAATCATATTTATAAAAAAAAATTATAAAGGATAAATAAAAACATTTTCAAAGGAAAAAGAAACTTTTACCATTTATTTAGGATATCACATTTCTCAAAATTCAAAAGGAACACTTTCAACTTTGTTTTTTTTCCTCCTATAAAACAAGACAATCTTCATAAATTAACTTGACTTAACTAGAATTTCTTAATTTAATTCCAAAAACATACTAGTATTTATAAGATTTTCATACAAAAAAAAACCATTTCTAATTATCTAAATAAAAATACAACTTATGACTCTCATTCTTGGTATCACCTATTAGAGCGGATATTTTCTCCAACTTAAACTTCAAGACTCATTAACCTGTAATAATTGCGATTTCACAAACGCAAGACCAAACCAGACAAACACAAACAACGAAGGAGGTGGGTTTCGAAATCATGTTGATAGTGTAAAATAAGTAAAAAGAACATTCAAGTCACATAGGAATTCCCAACCCGAATACCTCCAAGGTCTAACAATCTTTCCTTAAGGCTTAACAGTAGACTGTCCAACAAAAACATACTTATGTTCCAACAAAAACTAAAAAATAGAAAGAATTTTAATCAGTTTTCCTTTTCAGATCTCCATTTAAAAATATTAATAAAATGAGCCACAAATTTCAACAAGACATGAGCAAATCCTCTCGTTTGCACTTATTTTAACCCTTATCGTGATGTTTGTCTTGTAGTTTGTTAGTAGTTTACCAAAAAATAAAATAAAATAAAATAAAATAAAATAAATATATATATATATATATATATATATATATATATAGAGAGAGAGAGAGAGAGAGAGAGAGATGGAGGAAGGGGTGTTCACATGATGAATGTTCACATTTAAATCGATCCAAATAAAATCATAAATCGATCTAAAAATAAACAATCGTATAAAATTAAATATTATTAGACGTGTTTAGATCTTATTTTGTGAAATTTGTTCGGATTAGATTGAATTTTATATTTATTTTTCAAAATTGAATAAAATTGAATAAATAGAAGTTTTAATATATAATTTTTGTTAGTACGAGATATTACTTTAATGTAACTTTAGTCGTTTAGTCTAGTGGTAAAAAGATAACTACGATTTCTGTTAATATCATTAAAGGGAGACAAATGTAAATTCATCTGTAAGTATTCGATGATCTTGAGGTCTTTTCTAATTTGGACTGAAGCATCATTCTCTCACCCTAAATTTTATTCCATAAAAAATAAAATATTACTTCAATCTATTATTTGTTTGTGTAATTTTTTCATAATACTTATTTGTTTAGTTTAATATTTTCTTTTACTATTTCACATATTCCAAACATAATCTATCAATGATATTTTGTAATGTTAATTTTTAGAATATTAATTATTAGCTATATTTACTTCAATTTTGTTACTTAAATATAACTTTATAGTAATAATATTAAATTAATATTTTATAATTGTAATTTGAATCAACAAAAAACTGATATAATTTAAACAACATTAATTTGAATCATTCAAATTTTTAAATATCATTCAAATCAAATGGAACCACGAGTATTTAATTTTTAGATCAAATAACATTTACCTTATAAAAACTGCACAATAAATACCACTAATTCACAACTCAAATTACGTTGAATTTGGCAAAATCTATTATATATCTTACATAATCATTTTCCTTCATTTTAGATTCTTCATAAAATATTTACATTAAGTTTTAAATATGTGTATCAAATAAAATTCTTATTTGATAGATTTTAAAAACAAACATATGAAACAATTTTTTTTTCTCATCTCTAAAATAGTTTTTAGAAGTATAATTGTCAAACAAATATTTTTAAAGTTTTCTTCTTAAAAACACTTTCTTAAAATTAATTTACAAAATAGTTTTCAAAAATTAAAAAAAAAAACTCAATACAAAAATTACTCTTTTTTATTCGCTTTTTTTTTTTATCAACTTTTGCATTTATATTAATTTTGGTTAAATTTTACTCAGCTAACAATGAATTACTAAAGTATTATATCCATTTACTAGAAGGTTAAAAAGAAATTTTGCATTACCTAACATCAAACAAACTTCAATATAATATATTAATTCAAACTTCAATTGTATGTTCTCAATCACTTCATAGCATTACTAATCAATTATTTCAGTTTTATGTCACATCATATAAAATATAATTTTTTAAATTTTCTTTGGGAATATTCCTTTTTTTTTTATACTAAAATACCTCACTTTCAATTTTATATATCAGTTTTATAATTTAATTATTATTATTATTATTTATTAGTATTTTGTTTTTTAAAATATTATAATTAGTTTTAATTTATTAAATAAACAATTGTCCAATTAGTATTTTTAATGTATTTCTTTTAAATTTATAATATAATTTATTATTTTTAATTTTAATTATTTTTAATAATATTATTATTATTATTTATTTTTATTATTGTTATTTATTAATGTATTATTTGTTATTATAATTATTTATTAATGTATTATTTATTATAATTATTTATTAATTTAATTATTTATTAATATATTAAATTCATATAATAATGCATAAAACGACCCCAAAAAAAATTCAACCCTAGTAAGAGGTCGCCCTCTAGGCCAGCGATCTCCAATTAGGTCCATTTTAGTATTGTCTTCAGCTGATCGCACCTTGGGCCAACGACTTTTTATTGGGTCCAAAAAGTAGGACAATCTAATATATAAATCTGAGAGTGAGGTATTTTGATATATATAAAAAAAAAAAATATTCTAGAAAAAATTCTTGATTTCTCACCATTTAGAATTTATTAGACTTTTTATTCCATATTAGTGTATGCCACTCGTGATTATATACACAATATAAGCTTGTCAAATATAAAATATTGAATACAATTTTATATCAACAAAAAAATATTAAATAATGCTTAATCCATTTGTTTCTTTCACTTTTACTTGTGCTCGACCTCTATGTCAAACCAACATATTTTATCGATTGAGTTTAAATATGAGTGGTTAAATCTCATATCAATTATGAATAAAATAAATGAATATATAAAACATATGACTCGTATATTTAATGTCTTAAGATTTTAAATTAAGAAGTGATGTCAAAATCTCTTGTAGATCATGAAGTATTTGAGTTGTTGTTGCTCTCGTGTCCATGAACTTCCCAACAAATGATATTAGAGTTTTGATTCAACTTGATGGAGAAACGTGAGTTTCTCTTGACATGAGATCCTTGTATAGAAAGTCTTCTTGATAGTGTAATTAGAAGACGAAAAACTCATACATTTAATGCCTTAAAAGTTTTTGGTTGAAATTTGATGACAAAGTCACTTGTTGATTATGAAAAATTTAACCCGTTATTGCTCTCGCGGTCACCAGACTCTCCAACAATCAATATAATTGATTCCTCAATTCTGTAAGTTGATAAATTGTAACACGAGACCAATATTTCTTGAAAATTGCTAAATATTCAAACTCTCGTGATATCCAACAAAACTCATATTTCTTTGAGGAAGGTAAAGACCCGTGAGTGAGGTGCTCACAACTTTATCATCAGCATTCCAAACATGCAAGTTATTCAGTGAGCAGGGTTCCTACCTAAAATAAACACTTTAAATAAAGGTAATAAATAATATCATTAGAAAATAAATTTATTTTAAAATTTGTAACATTTTTTTATAAAAGGGATAAAAAAATTTCAATTTTTTGTTGTTGTAATTATCTGGTTTATAGATGAATAAGATCTTACTAATTTAGAGTTTAACAGTAACTTAAATAAAATTTAATTAATAATTATTCCAGTTGAAATTCGAATTTAAATTTTTTTAAATAATTTATTTAAAACTTTTTTATAATAAAAATTGGAGATGATAATTAGGTACATGTGAAAAAATACAAATTAAATCCATAATAATAATATCTCTTAAAAATAATAAATAATAATAATAAGAGATGTAACATTTACTAAAAATAATCAGATGCAACATTTGATAAAAAATAAAGAAAATATATGTAGCATTTTGCTTATAAAGAAACAGATGTAACATACCGGTGACTATAGGATGGAATAAGAAAAAGCATAAAGCTCATGAAGAAAAAGACATAATCCCAAATGCATTAAAAGTTTCTTACTCTTTTGTATGCACTTTTTGTCAACTCTGCATATATCACATTACCTCTTCGCTTTTATTTATAAAAAATACAAATAAAAACGAGTTAAAAAAATTAATATATTTAATTTAATGTATTTTTTATAATGTAAAATAAAAATAATAATTAAAAATTTGATATATTTTTATTTAATTTTTTATTTATATTATTTTATGGCAGTACAAATCAAATAAGATTACTATTATTTTTACACGCAAAACTTTGACATGTATCAAACTTCATATAAAATACAAAATGAATGAATAAGTGTTAACTAAAAAAATAGAAAAGATTATATAAATATAAGTGTTGATGTGAAATAATGTGTCAAACAAAATATTTTAGATAAAACTAATCTCATTATTACATTATTTTCTTTTTCTCATCTCACATCTACACCGAACTTCCCCATCATATCTAATATTCAATCTAACTATTCCTATCCATCTGAACAGAACATAGAAGAGAGAGAAAGAAACTTGAAGACAAAGGAAAAGAAAAAAAGGATCAGTGTTTCTTCTCTTGTTTGTAAGGTCCAGTCTTCTTTTGCTTTCAATTTCTGCATAGTAAAAAAATATATAATTTTTTAAAAATTTACTGGAAAAAAGCAATAAGACTCTTTTCATTACAGATCCTGTTCTCTTTCTTCTGATCTCTCTGTTTCATCTTTTATGCCAAAAAAATAAAGTAAAATAAAATAAAATACACGTGTTCTTATTTATTTATTTAAAAAATATTTGTTTTGAAGTTTATGTTTTTTTTCCGACATGGAGATTCTTCTGGGAGCTTGAGATAAGGAAAAAGTTGAAATTTTTTATTAAGGGGTAATTTTGTTCTAATCTTGTGATTAGTTATTCTTGTTGTTGTTTCTGTTTCCTATTTACTTGTTGATTTGTCTAATGATAGATTTTTGTTAAGGTTGTAATGAAATTGTGGTTATACTTTTATTTGGTAAGTTTTTGCTACTGTAATGATGGGAATGCTTTTTTATTTGAAGGAAGAAAAGTATACTTGTTTTGCCTGAAAAATGATTAATCAGTTGTATGAAATTAATTTAGTTTTCTAAAGCTAAATTCATATTTTTATTTGGATGTTATTTACATGAATATTATTAGCTGATGCTGTCTTAATTATAATGTATAATTTATCATTCTTATTTAGAAAGAATCATATGCTTCTGTAATTGTAAAGTTTTCTATTTTACTTTTACTTTTATTTTGAATAACACACAAAGAGATACATAAATATTAATCTTTGGTTTGAACCCTTTATTTGGACATGCTTCTTTAATGTTATTGTTTGGTAATGGTTGCATGTTTCCACACTGTTGATCCTAGTTCCATAAATTACTAGTTAAGGCAACATAACATCTATACACTGAAGCACCGACACAGACACCAAAGATGATATTGACACATAGACACTGGTAATAATATGAGAAAATGGAAGTGATTGATTGAAACCAGATGTGTATATGTGTTATTACTGAGCATATATTCATATTGAATGCTTGTTTATTTAGTTATTATTATCTCTTGGCAGAAGCTGAATTTTCAGAACTAAATTATGCTTCCTTTATCACATTGTTTAACAACTTTTAAATTTCAGCACATAGCTCAGGGACAAGGGGGAACTTTTTTCTTTTTTGGTTATTACTAATTGTGGATTTGTTTATTTAAATTAAGGATCAAGCAAAGAGTGGATTGAAGATGGGTTGTTTATGCGATTTTTGCGGAGAGCGGAGATCCTTGGTGTACTGCCGCTCTGATGCTGCATCCTTATGTCTGTCATGTGATCGAAAGGTTCATTCTGCTAACGCACTTTCTAAGCGTCATTCAAGAACACTTGTATGTGAGAGGTGTAATTTACAACCTGCACATGTGAGGTGTGACGAAGAGAAAGTTTCACTTTGTCAGAATTGTGATTGGTTGGCTCATGGTACCGATCCATCTTCTTCAACACACAAGAGGCAATCAATGAATTGCTACTGTGGTTGTCCTTCAGCTGCCGAGCTTTCTTCAATATGGTCCTTTTTCTCAGACATCCCTTCTATGGGCGAAGCATGTGAGCAGCAACTCCGTTTGATGAGCATTAGTGAGAAGAACGGCGAAAGTGCTTCGGCTCCTCTAGAAAGCCAGTGTGTGTCTGTTATAGCTCAAGTGGCCGATCTTCCCAGCAGGGGTAAATCTAAAGTCGGCACATCTCCAATACCTGAGTCCAGCGCAGAACCTCATATTCAGGACAAGGCGCCTGAGCCTTCGAATGAATGTATGCCCAAGGTATAGCCTCGTGATTTCATTTTCATTCCATGTCCTGTAATTGCTATCTGTTTGATGCACAACTGCACAATAAATGAAATTGCAAACTTGTGAGGAATGAGTTATTTCTTCTGTGTCAGTTGTTTAATGGTTTTCAATGTATATATCTAAGTAGTTTCTTGTCAAATGATTCTTTTGCCCTCTGTACCTACCAAAACCGGTTTGCATTAGTTTTGCACCTATGTTTGTTTGTGTCTGTATTTTGTTTTTACAGAATTTTCAGCATTCCTGATTTATTAGCATATATTTGGTCACACGTTTGAGTCTTCAATCTCGCATCCCAAACTATTTCCTCTGCAATTTTGTCCATGCTAAAAAATTAAGCTTCTGCGTGAACGTGGTTTTTCACCATGATTTTGGTGAATGTGTCGCAGAACCATACATATGCTAGTGCCTAGTAGGTTGAACTTCAAAGCAGGAATTGGTGACCTTGCTTGTTAGTAACTTAGTACCTTCAGTGCATAGTAGCCAATTTGATTCAAAAAAAGTACTTAATTTTCGGGTGAATGGGAGGCTGCAAGTTTTGTTCAGATGGTGCTGAAAATATTTTAAATGTTCCACTAAATAATAAACATGGATTTCGTTAGGCTGCTGTAGTTTTTGTAACTATAGTCTTGTTAAGATCTGTATTGACACGTGATCGCAAATTGCAGTCCTTTGGATTTAATGATAGGTGAAATGAAATGGTAATTGGTTCGCAAAAGATATGTATATTTTTCCTTGTCGCTTATTTACATGGATAATTTTGCTTTATCTAGACGGGTTGGACATCTATGGTTTTTTCTCTTTCACTGTCTCAATCAGTTTAAAATTTTCATCATGCAGCTTGATGACAGTAGATGGCATAATGGTATGTTTGCAAAGATGCAATAGCCTTGCAGCTGCCATGCATCAATCGTCACATGTTAACAACAATGACATGATACATAATTTTCTCTCATTTATCTTGTTTAGTGAGATGAGTTACACAATTTTTATCTTTCTTATTTAACCTCTTGTGATGAACCCGCAGTTACTATGTCCAAGTAAAAAATCTCCTGCACTATGTGAAGATGATAATTTGTATGATGATTTCAACATAGACGAGATGGATCTTGAACTTGAGAACTATAAAGAACTGTTTGGTGTTGATCTCAGTCACACTGATGAATTTTTGGAAAAGGGCGGTATTGATAGCTTATTTGAGACTATAGACATGTATGCCAGTGCCGGTGATTTAAATTGTCAGGGTGCTGTTGCTGCTGAGGTACTAAAATCTCATCATCCTTTGTCAGCTATAAGATTGGTTTATTTTTTATTATTGAAGCATCATCTATTACATTACATTTCACATGTCTGAGTTATATATCCTGTTAGCTATTGTTTCTCTATGCACTTTAGAGCTGCACGCCTGGAAATTCTGAAAAATTTCAAAACATTGTTTTTGAGGGTATCTGGAAATGCATTGTCTCTAGTTAGTTTCTATCTTTCTCTATCACAATTAAAAAGGAAAATCCATAATCATTCCAGCCACCCACCTACAAAGTAAAAAATGTTAACATTGTTAAAAAGTAAACGAGCCCAAAATTTGTTTAATATGTTGTATCAAATACCTTCCTATCCAAGGAAACGCTAGCTTTTGTCTCAATTAATTCAGCAATATAATATCTTAATGTTTTTAAGTTGAAGATGATTATTGCAAGGTAGGGTCAACTTGGTGGCTTTATTATCAGCATCATTGTCATCGTCATATTGTTAACTATATAGTTAGGGCCTGTTAGGATTGACTTATTTGTTGTGAGACTGTTTGGAAAGCTTATTGAAACAGCTTATGATATTCTCATAAACTGTTTTCATCTAATTTTCACAAGCTCTCGAGGATAGCTTATGAAAACAGCTTATACTTTAACAATTTGAATTTATTTTAATCTTTTGTTGTAGAAATAACTTATATATAAGCACTTATTGATAAACGTTTATGCTATAAACGTTTGATGAAGTTGTTTATCCAAACAGGATTTTAATTTGTAGTATGGCCAAACCAATAATGGAGACAATCAAACTGCTGATGGTTAGTCATGATTACCTGGACTCTGAATTTACAAGAAATTTTGCAATATTTCAGCCAAAAATAAACAAATACATACAGTGCATGCATTTAAGTGCAAATACGAATTTCACTTAACAAGGTTTGCATGTTTACAATGTGAAAGTCATATTAGACAATAGATAGACCATTTAGCTTCCTTTGGGGTTCGAGATTCTGAGTTTTAAGGTTTTGCGGTTCTGTTTCATACTTACTATCATATCTAATCTTCTGTTTTTAGGGGTCATCAGCTGGGTTTGTTGGTGCTATCCAACCGGCATGCAGCAACACAGCATCTGCAGATTCAATATTAAGTAGTAAAACTGAACCGATTCTTAATTTTACGGCAAGGCAATCCCAATCAAACATTTCATTTTCCGGTGGTACCAAAGATGCTAGTGCTGGTAACTCTCAAGACTGTGGCGGTTCTGCAATGCATGTCTCGGGGGAGCCTCCCTGGCGTGTTCCTTTCGCTGAGAGTTCTACTCAATCTGCTAATCGCAGCAATGCTGTCATGCGTTATAAGGAAAAGAAAAAGAATCGAAAGTAAGTTGATTGTATTCTTACTATTTATATAATTGTGCTGGTCTAATTTTACTGTAATGCATTATTGTATCATTGAACAAAATGAGTACATATTGATAGTATAATTTATGATATACGTAATGTGATCAGCCAAATAGGGATATCCTGTTGTCTACATTTATTTAGTTTCAGTGTGCTATCGAGAAAAACAAATATTAGCAAATAGTAATTAGATTTATTTCTAATCTCAAAGCTTGGTTGCTATATAGTTGATTTGACCTCAGTTGTGATTATCTTTTTAGGTTTGATAAGAAAGTAAGATATGCTTCTCGGAAGGCTAGGGCTGATGTCAGAAAACGTGTGAAGGGCCGGTTCGTCAAAGCTGGTGAATCATATGACTATGACCCTTTGAACGAAACCAGAAGCTTCTGAGTGTACACTTTTTTTAACCCCGTTTCGCGAAAGGAAAGAAACACTCTCAGCAAAAGATATCATTTATTTAAAAATGGATGAAATTTGATTCATTCTTTCTCCATGCAATGACAAACTGTCTGACTTTATCACAGGAGCCTATATTTTCTTCAAGAGAAAGAAGACTGTTACCGAATGAATTGAAGGTATAAGCTTGGGAGATCGTGTGTCGTTCATCGCAAAGGATATCTAAGTTGTGATGTCGGCTAACATGTCACAAGGTGTCTTGAATTTCAACTCCCTATTCAATGAAAAACATACTTCTTGATTCTAATCTAAAGCACAGTTCATTGTTAGTCCTTTTGACTGCGATCATTTGACATTTATGTTAATTTTGAACTAATGTATGTAGAATTGTTGTAGAATGTAATGTTTGGTCCTGTTACACTGCATATAATATAAATACATGTACATGGAGTTGTAATTGTTCAATAGTTAGTTAGATATGACAATTGTAAATTTGAAGGTTATGTATTGAATAGGATGTCATTTATCATAATGATAGGTTGAACATGTATCATGTATTCATAGGAGTTTTGTTTGTATTGTTTACTTCAGTTGTAATCCCTTTCTTGATAGAAACTTGTGTGACTATATATAAGAGATTTATGATCTATGACTATGTGTTTTTATCTTCATTCAGTATTTGTTGTTATTTTTATGATATATTTTATTTTTCTTATGACTATTGAGATATCTAATTTTTTTTAATTAAATAAATAGTTATACACAAGACAACTTATGTTCTTTTGATGTTTAATTTGTTTTTTAACTGGTAATAGTTATGTTCGAACAATTTACAAGTTTTTAATTGTTTTCATTTACTTATTTCTGCTTCAACAAATTATGTGTTTTTCTTTAATAAAATTTTGTGTTAACTTCATAAAAAATTGGTATTATAATATTCATTTAGACAGAAATTTTGTCAAAATATACTTCATAAATTTTGCGACTATCCAAAGGTTATTAACATTAAACAATATGTGAAGCGGGATATCATATAGTCGAAAGTTCAACTATTTGTATTATAAATAAAAAAATACAATAATAATTCAACTATTTGTGTTGGTAAACAAAAAGTTCCGACTATTTGTCCTGTCAAACAAAAAGTTCAGTTATCTGTGTCAGATATAATTGTTTTGGGTTATCATGTTCTATCAAAGACAAAAGAAAGTATATTTTATATTAATAAAAAAAGTTAGAACATAGTAGAAGGTCAAAAGCATATAAACCAAGCTTATTATCTGATCAAAAAATCTAAGAGCTTATTATAACTTATAATATGGTATGAATACATGTCCAAGAATAATATTTTAAAGTGCATCAAAATTAAACCTTGTGACCAATTAATTATAGAGTCAATATATTAATTTTTCCCAGATTGACAACCGCCTCTCTCAAATAATAACCATAAAATATCTTCTTCATCCTTTACAAGGTGATTTACGATTACTTTTTGGTCTACAGTTACTTATTTAAATCGTTTTTTTTTTTCTTTATTTTATTTGAATAAATTGTTTCTACAAAAATTTAATTTTTTTTAAGTATTTTTCGTGTTGATTTTATGAGTGAGATTTTTTATTTTTACTTCACTGTGCAGCATTTTTTTTTTATGCGGTATTTGTTTTTGTTCAAATCGATAGAGTAGTTCTAATCGCTTACATATTTCAATTAATGATTTTTGCATCTTCAACATTACAAATGCAAAAGCATATGTATTTCTGATACTTGAATTTTGTCATATTTCTAGATGTTGTTGAAAACGGAGATCAATCAGCCAATAAACTAAGAATGTTCGTGGTTTCAGATCAGAGATTAATTGAAAATAAAACGGAGATTAATCAGTAACTAAGCCAAGAATGTTCTTAATTTCTATTAAAAAAACGTATAATGATCAGACTATAAAATGGAGAACGTTCTCCTTTTTTCTATAAAACAGAATTTAAGTCTCTCAATTCTAAAATAAACACACACAATTGTTAACCTAATTCAGAGATAAACTCCTAACTCTCGTGGTCTGAATTCGACTTGAATTATCACTTATAATGAGATAAAAATGATTACAATATTTATGCACTTATGCTGTCAATTTTTCACGGTTTGAAAAAACTTGCACCTTTGCATTCTATTTTCTGTTTTCTATATATTTGTCAACCTTGCTTGCTGTGGCTTATATATAGTTTGTTTTCAATTTAGGAGTAACAAACTAAAGTAGTCACAACTAACTAACTGAAACTAACTACCCAAAACATATTATATCTCAAAGGGATTCTTAATTGAGTACCACTTTTAACAATCTTTCACCTTGGTACCAAATGAGAAGTTTCAGCTTGTGATTCTTCAAATCAAATCCTCTTAGTCATTGATCTCAGTTTCTGGACTTGATTTGCAGCATCTCCAAACGGTGTTTGAATTTGCTAAGTGTGACAAGTTTCATAAACATGTCAGCTGGGTTGTCACTTGCACCTTTGCCACATTTATCTCACCTTTTTCAATGATAGCCCTGATGAAATGAAGTCTGATGTCTATATGTTTGGTTCTTTCATGATACATTTGATTTTCACTCAAATGAATGACACTTTGGCTGTCACTATTTATGCAAACTGACTCTTGTTTAACACCAAGTTCATTGATCAACCCTCTCGGCCAAATTCCTTCTTTCACAGCTTCAGCAAGGGCAACATATTCTGCTTTCGTTGTTGATAATGCTACTATGTGTTGAAGATTAGCTTTCCAAATGAGTTTGTTGTTAAACACTTTGAACATATATCCTATAAGATATCTTCTTCTATCTAAATCTCCAGCAAAATCAGAGTCTACAAATCCTTGGATTGATTTTTATGGTTCTGAATTTTTGATGTATTCCAAACACGTGCTTGAGTTTCCTTTAGGTACTTTAGAATCCATTTGACAACATGTCAATGGCTTATTCCTGGATTTCCCATAAAACTACTTGTGACACTTACAACATGAAAAAAGTCTAGCTTTGAGCAGGCCATAACATACATGATACTCCCTATGGCACTTGCAAAAAGTATATTCTTCATGACTTCTACTTCTTGGTTTGTGTTTGGTGACATGGCTGAAGAAAGTTTGAAGTGAGCTGCTAGTGGAGAGTTGACTGCCTTTGATTCCCTCATATTGAATCTATTTAGAACCTTTCCAATGTAGCTTTCTTGAGAAATTATTAGTTTTCCTTGCTCTCTAATTCTGGTGATTTCCATTCCTATGTTCCACTTGGATGGTCCCAAGTCCTTCATCTCGAATTCTTTCTTCAATTGGATCCTTAATTTTTCTATTTCTTTCATACTTTTAGATGTTATTAGCATGTCATCCACATATATCGTCAAGTAAATGTAGGTTGCTGATGATACTTGTTTGTAATATACACAACTATCAAAATTACTTCTAGCATAACTTTGACTAAGCATGAATGAATCAAATCTCAAATACCATTGTCTTGGTGATTGTCTTAGCCCATAGAGTGATCTCTTTATCAAGCAGACCCAATCCTTCTTTCCTTGAGTCCTAAAGCCATCTGGTTGTTGCATTAAGATTGTTTCATTCAGGTCACCAAGGATAAATGTTGTTTTGACGTCCATCTGCTCCAATTCCATGTCAAAGTGTACTACCATGGCTAGAGTTATCCGTATAGATGCATGCTTGACTACAGGAGAAAAAATCTCATTGTAGTCTACACTTCCCTTTGAGTGAATCTCTTTGCTACTAGCCTTGCTTTGAACCTGGGTGGTTCAACTCGTGGAATTCCCTCATTCCTCTTGAAAATCCATTTGATGCCTATGATTCTGGAGTTGACAGGTTTATATATAAGTTCCCAAGTGTTATTCTTCTCCAGTGATTTCATCTCCTCAGTCATAGCCAAAATCCATTTGCCTTTGTCTTAAGACCTAATAGCTTCATTGTAGTTCTTGGGATCTTCTTGTATGATTTCTTCAGTAGCATGTAATGCATAGTTGATCATGTCTGCATAACCATATCTTTGAGTGGGTTGATGTCCTTCTTTCTCTACCTCTGATGATGTTATAATCATCTAATTCATGTTCTGGAAACATAACATGTTCTGTTGGGTTAGCATCAATCTTGTCTTGTTGAGCCTGCTATTGTTTCGAGAATGTTCTCCGTTGCTCTCCAGCTTTCTCCACCTCAAGATCAAACTTTTCATCTTCAATTTGATGTGAGCTTTTATTCGCAGCATTGTTTAAAGACTTATATAGCTCAACCTCATGGAACTTAACATCCCTACTAATGATACATTTCCTACTTTCAGGACACCATATCCTATAACTTTTTACACCACTTGGATATCCAACAAAATAACCTTTCTTGGCTCGAGGGGATAGCTTCCCTTCATTTACATTATAGTATGCAACACATCCAAATATTTTTAGATGATTGTAGTTTGCAGCATGCTTTGTCCACATCTCTTGAGGGATTTTGAGTTCAATTACAGTAGAACCACTCAAATTTATCAAATAACAAGTTGTATGAACAACTTTTCCCTAAAACTGTGCAGGCATCCCTGCATTTGGCAGAATGCATCTCAATCTTTTAAGCAAGGTTCTATTCATCCTTTCAACTAGTCCATTTTGTTGAGGTGTGCTCCTTATAGTCCTATGTCATTTCACACCATGAGCTTTGCAAAAACTAGTGAATTCCTCACTACAGAATTCAAGACCATTATTTATCCTTAGAGTTTTAATCCTTTTGTTAGTCCTATTTTCAACCATAGACTTCCAATCTTTAAAGGTTTTAAATGTTTCATCCTTACTTTTCAACAAGTAAATCCATACTTTTCTACTATAATCATCAATAAATGTAATGAAATATTTGTTACCTCCATGTGAAGCAATCTTTGCAAGGCCCCATAGATCACTGTGAACATATTCCATAATTCCCTTTGAACAATGTTTCCCTGTAGAGAATTTGACCTTATGCATCTTTCCATACACAACAATGCTCACCAAATTCAAGATCACTAATCTTGTCCCCACCTAGCATGCCTTGTCTATCCAAAACTTGCATTCCCTTTAGACTTACATGTCTCAGCCTTTAATGCCACAAGCTGGTTTTGCTTGATGCTTGAACAACCACTGATGTCATTCATGTCACTGCTTGACCGTTAAGAAGGTAGATGCTATGATCCCTTGTTCCCTTCATGATTACCAATTATCATTTTATGACTTTTAGAGTGTCTTTTTCTACTTTGTATGAACAGCCAACTTCTTCCAGCATTCCTAGAGAAATTAAGTTTCTCTTCAGCTTTGGAACATGTCTGACCTTTGACAAAATCTTCATGGTTCCATCTTCCAGCTTCAGCTTGAATGAGCCAATTCCAACTACCTTGCAGGATGATTTGTTCCCCATAATCACCTTGCCTTCATCAGTTTCTTTGTAGTCAAAAAACCAATCTCTATTTGAGGTCATGTGAAATGAACACCCTAAGTCAAGCACCCAATCATCATCCATGATTTTAGTTGAGTTTGCCATAAGAACTTTTGTGCTTTCATATCCTTTAGAGGCTATAGATGCATTTCCATAATCATCATCACTATTTGATCATTTCTTTCCTTTCCAATCTTGGCATTCTTTCTTGAAATGCCCCTATTTCTTGCATATGAAATATTTCATTTTAGACTTATCCTTTTCTTTATTATTGAACTTATTCTTCTGTTTTTGATTCTTCTTCCCTGCCTTGGCCTTGACAAAAAATCTCTCGCCACTTCTTTCTTCTTTCCCATCTGACTTCCTCTTCAACTCTTTGGAGATTAGTGCAACTTGTACTTCTTTTAATGACAAAGAATCTCTACCATAAAGAAATGTATCACACAGATTTTCAAGAGAGATTGGTAATGAATTTATCATCAATAGGGTATGATCCTCATCATCCAATTTTACATCAATATTTTCAAGATCTAATACAATCTTATTAAACTCATCCATATGATCTTCAATGGACCTCCCATGTTGCATCTTGAAAGTATATATCTTTTGTTTTAAGTACAAACGATTCGCTAATGATTTTGCCATGTATAAAGATTCTTATTTGAGTCAAATACCTGCTGCAGAGGTCTCCTTGACACTTCCCTCATAACCTTGTCTCCAAGACTCAAGATTAAAGTACTATGAGCCTTGTTCATGATATCCTTTTTCTCATTTTCTGGTAGTGTGGATGCCATGTATTTCTCTCATCCTAGTGCTTCTGCCAAACCTTGATGAACCAGTAATGTTTTCATCTTGAGACGTCACAACCCAAAATCATTCTTCCAATCGAATTTTTCAAGTACATATTTTTTTGATGCCATCTTTTCTTTGAATCGAATTCACTCGTGCTCTTGATACTAGTTGTTGTTGAAAACGAAGATCAATCAGTCAATAAACCAATAATGTTCTTGGTTTCAAATCAGAGATTGATTGGAAATAAAACGGAGATTGATCAGTAACTAAACCAATAATGTTGTTGGTTTATGTAAATAAAGCAGAATGATCAGACTGTAAAACGGAGAACGTTCTTTGTTTTCTGCCAAACAAAATTTAAGTCTTTCAATTCTAAAATGAACGCACACAATTGTTAAGTTTGTTCAAAGATAAACTCTTACGTTTGGGGGATTGAATCTGACTTGAATTATCACTTATAATGGGATGAAAATGATTACAATGTTTATGCACTTATGCTGCTAGTTTTTCATAGTTCGCAAAAACTTGCAACTTTGCATTCTATTTTATGTGTTCTATATATTTGTCAGCCTTGTTTGTTTTGCCTTATATACAGTTTGTTTTCAATTTAGGAGTAACAAATTAAAGTAGTTACAACTAACTAACTGAAACTAACTACCCAAAACATATTCTATCTCAAATGACTTCTTAATTGAGTACCACTTTTAACACTAGATATGTTGCCTTTTTGTGTGTTATTTTATGCTATTAACTTAAGTGCAATGAATTTATTCATAGATTTATCTTTTTTTTAGGATTGAGATTGGATGCAGTTCGACTGCATGCAGACACACAATTTCAATCTCGATGGTTCGATTAAGATTGAATGACTCAAATTTAAAGAGACTTTGATTTTTTTCTAAAACAAAAATTCTATCATTAGAAATCTGAAATCGAACTGCCAAAATCGTGTGACTACATAGATTATAAATATACATTTTTTTTTTTTCGCTATAAAAGTAACAACAACATTGGAATAGCTTTAGAGCGGAGAGGACATTCCTTTCCCTCCTTGTTTTTCGGACACATACTGTTTCTAGCCTCTCAATTGAGACTTTTTCTCCAAAAAAACAACAAACTTTTTTACTTCCCATTTCTCTCTCTCGCCTCAAAATTTACACACACATATTCCCTCTGAAAAAAAAAGACCAACATCATCACCGTTTCAAATTCATCAAACCTCGTCATATCACTCAAAGAAATCCAACATCTGTTCACCTTTCAAAAATTCCAAAAGGGTCTAATAGTGCTGAATTTTTCTGCTTTTTTTAAAAGGGTTATCCATAGTTTCATTCATTTCTCATCAAACAATCCATAATGAGAAATGAACAATGACCAAGATGGAATTTTTGTTACAACAAGGACAATAGAACATGAATCCTTATTTTGATGCCCAAAGGGGTTCCAAATTTTGAATCTTTTTTTATGATTTGATCTTGTTAGATAGAAAAAATAAATAAATTAATGGCTTTTCGTGCCTTTAGATCACAATCAGTGTCAACATCACAAGGATCATATAATTTAGCAGAGAAAACAACAGAAGAGCCTGTTTCAAGCAAAGTTGCACAAAGCACTGTTACATGTTTCTATCAAGCCAATGTAGCTGGATTTTGGAGAAATGTATCTGTTTTATGGTGTAAAAATCTTATGAACCATTCCTTACACATCACGGTCGATAGTGTAGGAGGCGAGTCGCAATTCAGCTGCAAAATCGACGTGAAGCCTTGGCATTTTTGGAGCAAAAAAGGGTACAAAACATTTGAGGTTGAAGGGAACCAAGTTGAAGTTTATTGGGATCTTCGGTCGGCGAAATTCACAGGTAGTCCCGAGCCGAGTAGCGATTACTACGTAGCGTTAGTTTCTGACGAAGAAGTCATGTTGTTGTTGGGAGATTACAAGAAAAAAGCTTACAAAAGAACAAAATCTAGACCAGCCCTTGTCGACGCCATGTTACTTGTGAAGAAAGAAAACGTTTTCGCAAAGAAAAGTTTCGCTACAAAGGCAAGGTTTGATGAGAAGAGAAAAGAGAGTGAGATTATTGTGGAGAGTTTAACTGGTGCTACTATTGATCCTGAGATGTGGATTAGCATAGATGGTGTTGTGTTGCTTCATGTCAAGAATTTGCAGTGGAAATTTAGAGGGAATCAAACTGTTATGGTTAATAAACAACCTGTGCAAGTGTTTTGGGATGTTCATGATTGGTTGTTTAGTGGTTCTGGTTCAGGAACTGGACTTTTCATTTTCAAACCAGGGCCAACAGAAGCTGAAAATGAAAAAGAAGGTGGTAGTGCTGTTGAAGGTTGTGAAAGTGATGATGGTAGTGTTGCTTATTATTCAACTCTTAATATTGCTACTTTTGAGTTTTGTCTTGTTCTCTATGCGTATAAGATTGAGTAATAGAGAGAAAAGAGACCAAAGTGTATCACTAAATAGTTTCATGATTTTTAGTAGTTAGTTGCATTTTTTTATTATGTTGGAATGGATGTTGTTACTGCTACTATTGTGAAGCCAATTGATTTTTTTGTAAATTTAATTGGAAGACTTTGTTATTTGAAAAATAGAATACAAAGATTGATATTTGCAGAGTTTCTTTTTCTCTTCTTTGGATTTTTATGCTATGTTGCATGCATTATGTTGATCTTTTTTCTAAACCTTTGACTCTTCACTAGATTGTAACTATGAAACATCGTCATTGACATTGACACTATTAATAATTTAAGAAAATAAAAGTGATTGAATATAACTACATGCGTCAACGTCGTATCTTATCTGACACTAGACATACATTTAGTTTGAAGTGTCAGTGTCACATAGGATCTTACCATCCCAAGGGTTTTGTATACGAAGGTTACTCCATTTGTAATGACCAATCAGTAATAAGTATCACAAAATTTAGCAGGATGAGTTAAATAAACATGAAGTATATATCTTTCTTTGTTAGAAATGTGTATGCAACAAATGTAGTAGATGGTGATATCATATTAACAAGTCTTTCATTGGAAACACTAATTAACCTAAACTCAAATGATCAAAAATATAACTTTCAGATGACCTTCTCTTCTAATGTGCAATTGCATATGCATTTCGTAAGTAAATTTATAAATAAATATAAATATTCAAATAGCAGTCATTTTGTCACACGCTATTCAGCTATCCCAATTTCAGGGCCGGCCACTCGGCACTGCTATCCAAGATTGATAACTATGTATGAGAGTTGCAGTAGTTAATTTCAACTTGTTCAATCCACTGCTCTATTAAAAAAATATCATTGCTCTATTTAAAAAATTCAAACATATAATGAACAAAAAATTTCAAATAATAAACAAATTTCATTAATGAATATGATTAGGTGCTGAGGAAAATTTGTAGCTATCATCATCTTCAATACCAAATACCATATGCTTATTCTTTTCTCTTTGAGGAAAATTTTCAGATTGATGAGAAGGTAAGGTAGGAAGAGGAGTGATTTCATCTTTAAAATTTTTTCTGATACCCCACAAAACCTCTGCACAATTCTTCATATGTGGCCTTGATTGTTTGGAAGGTGCAAGGCATTGAAAAGCTAGCTTGAAAACCTTCTTCACTGCTTTGATGGAGGCTGGGCTTCTTCTCAGTCTTGGATCCATGGCAAACACAGCATCACCTTTCTTCAACATCTTCATTGCCTGCACGCATACATGCAAATTATGTATGTTAGTCTAAATTTTACTTCAATGTAGCCATTCTTTGAAGGTTAATTTCTACTAGTTTCAATGTCACATCTTTTTAAAATACAAGGAAAAGGGTAGTGCTTATGTATCACCGACACTTCAGATTGAAACTGTGTCTGAATATATGACACGAGTCAGTGACACTTGTGATTACATACAGTCACTTCTATTTTCTCAAATTATTATCATTGTTATGTTTGATATCTGTGTTGTGTCCAATAAGCAAGGAAAATGGTAGTGCCTATGTATCACCGACACTTCAGATTGAAAGTGTGCTAGTGTCTGACACCGACACGTCACTGACATTTGTGATTACTTACAATCAACTTATATTTTCTCAGTCACCGAAAGAGTAGCCTAGTGATTTAGCTAGGGACGTCGAATAAGTTATATGCAAGAGGTCCAGAGTTCAATCCCTGGCACTAACATTTCTCTATCCCTGCTACATCTTTCAAAACATGAAGGAAAATAAATCAACCTATGACATGGTCTTTCTTGTACAATCCAATAAGTACAATATGCATGCTTATAATAATTTGGATGGTGCACAAAATGCATTTCACACTTTCTAATTTTTTTACTAAAATTTTGTTAACATTCACAAATAATTGAAACAAAAACAGCTTATTCTAAAGTGATGCATTCATGTAGTAAAAATACTATTCTAATTTTTGTGTGTAATGCTCTGGGAAGATTTAACATGCATACCCATCTGATTGTCACTCTCTCATCAAGTAGTTTCTTCGGTTCTATCGGATGTCGTCCCGTCATCATTTCAACAAGCAATACACCAAATGAATAAACATCACTCTTTTCTGTGAGTTGATAAGTTCTCAAGTACTCAGGATCCATATAACCAGCTGTTCCTTTAACTTGTGTTGAAATATGAGTTGCACCAGGATCATCAGACAACCTTGCAAAACCAAAGTCTGCCACTTTAGCCCTTAGATTCTCACTAATTAAGATGTTTGATGCTTTGATGTCTCTGTGTATAATTGGATTATCTGTCAATTAAACAACACAAAATTCAGATATTCAAATGCTTTTACTATTATATTGACAATCTATGATGCACAAATACGATACGAGTATCAAATATGATACATATTGAATATGTTGTAACATATTATTTCATTTCTAATTCAGATCTTTGTGACATACCTGTGTACATATGAAGATAAGTTATCGCATGAGCTACATCAATTGCGATGTCTAAACGCTCACCGATTTCTAGTCCATCACCGCAGACACCTGCATTAACATGTGAAGGAAGTTAGATATTTTATTTGGTGAGTAGTTGTATTGGGGTTATAGTGTGTTTGACAGAATGTTTTGTAACATTTTTCACATTATTCTTGACTACCCAATTATTAGTGAATATGAGCCGTAATCAACGATGAAAAACAGGAAGCTTAACATTTTCATAACAAAGACTTGGTTCTTGTTCCTAAACTTAGGATATACTAGATTATTATCATACATTTTATTGGCTGCAGTATATGAAATCTAAATAAATTCCTTTTTCATGTAATAAATGACTCATAATAAAACAGGACTTACCATCTAAATGTTCTCTAAGATTTCCATTACCAACATACTCAACAACAATAAGCTTTTCATCTCTATGCTCCAAATATCCATATAACCTCACAAGATTTAGGTGCTCAATTTTTGATAGAGTGTAAATTTCATTCTTGAACTCATATAGGTGACTCTGCAGTGCTTCCTGTAAAATAAAAAACTTCCCTTCATTGGAAAAATTCCACAAAATAAAAACACAAAAATGGCACTCTAATAACATGTGCTTGCAAAAGTTCTTTAGTATCTAATTAATAAGCATATTCTCAATTTTCATCACCTAGAGTCACAATGTGAAAAAAAAAAATTAAAAATGTTAATGTAGATTGAAAAATGTGAAAAGATGAACATTGTGCTATGCTATGAAACTGGATCCTCTACAGCTGCACTACGGTGCTGCAGCTATAGAGGATCTAGATTCACTAAGCTATACCTTCTTGGCACGCTTCACTGCAACAATAGTTCCATCATTAAGCTTTCCTTTATAGACAATTCCAAATCCACCTTCCCCAATTTGATTATCAGGAGAGAATTTTGCAGTTGACTTGTAAATTTCATCAAAAGTGAAGTTCCCAATTCCAAGTTGTCCACTTGTAGTACTAGATGATGCATAGGAAGAAGAAAATTTCCATTTTGATGAATTCTTGTTGTTACTATCAGATGATAAATCAGTTGAAGCTGCAAGTTTAGACACAAACACTCTTACTCAATTTGGGAAAATCTCAACTTAGAAGAATATTGCAAAAGCATTCAACACTACATATTTAAATGACTTTTCATGCAAATACTTTTTTCCATGATCAAATCATAGTTTTACATAAAGGGTTGACCATAAGCTTTTTTTGGTCTTAATCCTCCTTCTAGAGGAAAAGGCTTTGGTACTATGAAGTTTGGTTAGAAGATAAGTAATGTCTGGTCAATAATGTTTCAGCTAGGATTCAAACTCAGGTACTCCCAATCGATTCGTCCTTAACTGAAGCTCATAAATCACTAAAGCAGAAGCACTTGGTTAAAGGTTGACCATAAGCTATCACAACAAAAACATATCAAATAACATAAAAAGCAAAAGAACTTTTATTTTTCTTTTTCATTATACTTACATGATACAACCAATCTAGCTTTTGATGTATGCTTTCTCCCATCACTTCCAATACTAACTTTTGAAGCTGTTTTTCTTTTGCCACTGAGAATTAAAGCAAAAACATCTGCACATTTCTTGATAGCAGACTTGAAACTTTTCAGTGCTGAATGAGTCTTAGGATTTTGCCTCTTTGTGGAATCAGTTCCTATATCATCTTGAAAATTAGCATTCTTTTTTCTTTGACTAGATTGATGCAAATTGGTGCTTGATGATTTCTTCATTTGCATATGCCAAAGCTGTTGAAGGTTCAAAGATCATTTCTTGTAGTAAAAATTTAAGAAAATTTCCATTTATTCTTTTTCTTCCCTTATAATTTATTTCTATAAGACCATTTCCTCAAAGTGATTTTGTTCAGTCCAACGAAAATGAGTTGCTTGCTATACTAGTTTTTAATTTTAATTTTTATGTAACATTTTATAAGTCAAAGTCATACCAATATTTATAGCTTTTGGCCCCATCGTGGATTATAACAGCTGTATTATCTTTGATTGCTCAATTTTAGTAGAAACAAAATATGTTTTTTTTTTTCTACCTTTTATTCCATTACAGTGCTATTTTTCAAAAACACCTAACATAGGCTCTATTCATTCTACCAGATTGAATTTAAAATTTTGGTAAAATTAGCATTAGATCAACTGATACATAAAAAAAAATGAAATAACATGTCTATACTTTTTATGAATTATATTTTGTACATATTATCTATTTTAAAATTGTAACAATTTTAATATTTTAATTTATTTCAAACTACTTATTAACAAAAAGAAATAGCATTTTGAAACAATTCATTATAATTTTTTTTAGTAATGTTATCAAATGAAATGATATAATTTTATAAAACACGTTCATATATTGTAAGTTTACATTTTTATTTTAGAGATTAAATATAGTCTATTCACTATACTTTTATGATAAAGTTTTGAAGTATTTATTTTTTTAATTTAAGACTAAGAAACATAAATTTGATTAAAAATAGTAAAAAAGAAATTAAATTTTATTTACTGTGGTAAGTTTTTCTTTCATGAAACCTCTATTTTTGTGAAACAATTTTATAAAATAAAAACATTAAGAGGTAAAATGAGATCGAAATGGTGTTTTACTTGTTTTAAAAAGAGTTATCACTTAAATTTCAAAATCACATAAATAGGTTTAACAATTCTTGTTTATGTTTTAATACTAACATGTAACCATCAGTGAACATTGATCACCATTCTGATCACTATCAACCACCCTTTGACCATTGTTGACCACCACTCCAACCACTCTTGTCCGTCATTTTTACTTAAGATCACCAATCACAATTCCAACTGCCACATTCGACTGCCAATGCCACCATCAATCGTCAATTACCACTTTGATAGTCGTCTACTGTCACCCAGACAACCACCACTTTCAATTATTATTATTAAAATTATATTACTAAATAAATAATATTATTTTAAAATACGTTTATGATGTATTTAGTAAAAAAATAATATGTTTTAAATATAAAATTAAAGCTTATAACTTATAACTAAAACTAAGATGATGAAGGCTCTGTTTTGCTCTATAATTGCAGTGAACGGGAAACTTTGTTTCACCTTGTTGTTGTTCTGTTAAATATTTGCATAATTTCGAATGTTCCGACCTCAAGTCCACATCACCACATTTTTTAGGTTTTGTTCGCTTTGTGTCATGTGTGAGCCCTCATGGTTTTTTCATTTGTGAAAATGTGTCTCAGTAGATTAAGGAGTATGTGTGTTTATAAACCACACTTAGCCTTGACTCTCAAGAAATTTGCAATAGTGATGGCAATAGCTCCTCAGCAGGGGATGTATGTGTACACATTATGAAGATCAAGTAAGTTTGTATTTGAGAATAGGAGATTTTTAGGGTTAGAAAATTGTGTACCATCAACCTATGTCAGATGTCCTTTTATAAGACGCTTTCTAGGGTTTCTAAAAGAAGTCTATTAGGGTTATAAGTAGTGTGATCTGTGATTCATGGATCGTCGTTTGATCTCAGACGTGTGTCTATGATGATGGATGATAATTCTTTCCATTGTGTGATTAAGATCGGGATATGAGAGTCATTATTGTCATCGAGTGGTCTTGTAAAGAGGTTTGTGTGAGTTTTAATGGTCATTCACCTCGAATCCTTTTGGGTACAATGCTACGCCCTAATTCAAGAATATGCCATGTTTAAATGTAAATTGAATTAAGTTGCACTTAAGTTGCATTTAAGGTTGACCCATAACTAAAATTAAGGCTGAATTATTTAGTTGGGAGATGGTATGCTCTAAACATTAATATTTTAATATTAGTGTGTTTGCAAATTGTGAATTTAGACAACTTTCTATCGTTGGTTGCACTGGTTGTGTCACTAAATGTATTGTTCTTATATTTTCTTTGTCCCTTGGAAGCTATTATGACCAAATATTCCTCATATTTTTATTAAATAAAAGATATAGTCAAATAGCTATATATATATATATATATATATATATATATATATATATATATATATAATAAAAAAATAAAAAAAATATTTTACAGTAAAAA